>NW_008675253.1:117038-117301 GCF_000695815.1 Acanthisitta chloris
GGGGAGAGCCGTGTAGTTGGTGGCTCCGTCCTTGGACGGTAGAGAATGGCTGATGTGGGAAGTGGGAGGGTGGGACGATTGAAAAAATCGCTAATTATCGACACTTTTCAAAGGGAGAAGGAGAACGGAGGAAGGTCGACAGGGGGTTTGATCCGAAGAGAAAGTGCCGACGTGTTTCTGCAATTAATCAGTCCGGAGGGACGTGTCACTAGCACGGATGGCGATAACAAGGGTGACCCCCGGGGGACGCCCCGCAGCCGCGG
>NW_008675253.1:117443-118007 GCF_000695815.1 Acanthisitta chloris
CGATGGGAGCGGGAGCGATGCACTGCCGTGACCTAAAGAAATACATCTCCCTCGCTCCTTCTCCCGACACAGTCCCGAGATGCTGCTGCAGTGAGCTGCCTGCAGATACTGCCCTTTCTTCTTTACTCGCCCCTCAAATAAATCCTGCTAGTCTCCCTTCCTGGACGATGGCAACGTTGCAGGGATTCCCACGCACACGCGCGGGTTCCCAGGGCTGGGAGGCTCCGCTTGGGACGGGCACATCCCCACGCACGATCCCGGCTCCGGAGCGGTGCTGCGGGATGGCCGAGCCCGTGGGCACGCCGTTAAAACGTACCACACGGGAGGCACCCAGGAGCCGCTCATCCCAGCTGCGTTCCCTTCTGCCCCTTGCCCACATCCAGCCTTTGTGAGTACACACGGGGCGAGGAATACCTACGCTGCTGTAAAATACGAGTATATGTACACATACATCAGGAGAAACGGGGAATGACGGCTGCTTTGTCTCGGGCAGGCACACACATACCAAATCAGGAGCAGAGGCTGGGTGATGCTCCAGCTGATTCGGTGCGGCGCGGTGTCCCG
>NW_008675254.1:0-3312 GCF_000695815.1 Acanthisitta chloris
ATGTGCCCTGTGCATGAGCTCCTGCGCCGCTCCTTTCCCTGCCCTTCCCCGCGGAGCTCCAGTGCCAGGCTCCCGGGGCAGGTGCTGGGTGGCAGAAGTCGCGCTGCCGCCGAGGCTCGGGGGGAGGTCGAGCCTCATCCCTCCCGATGTGACGGGGCTGAGGCGAATGACTTCGTGATGTCAGTTTGGAAAAGTGCTTTAGGATTAGAGTCAAATCTTGGCTGCGTCCGGGATGCAGGAGTGAAATCCTGCCTTCATACGAATGACTTCGTGATGTTAGTTTGGAAAAGTGCTTTAGGATTAGTCAAATCTTGGCTGCATCCAGGATGCAGGAGTGAAATCCTGCCTTCATGCGATGCTGTGTGCTTGCCTGTTTCTGTCAGGACCAAAATTTTCCTTTGGCCATCTCCCTGTGGTGTTGTTGCCCTGCTTTATGTCTGTATGTTGCCTTTTTCAGATAGACTAATTTTGCTTTCTCAGGATAGCGAGACTGGAGGCAAAGTCATCAGGTTTTCTCTAAACCTTTTTTTTGTACAAGTCTGACAGCCTGCTGGGAGCACTGGAGCTGGGCTGATGCCCTTTGCCTTCCACCTTGACTACCAGACTTTACAGCAAAATAAAAGTCTGACATGAGGTTGTGTTTTATGTGACTTCCTCACATCTCCTGGAGGTTTCATGTAACTTCCCTGTCTGGCCACCAAGTCATCAAGCCACAGCAGTTGCTGCGTAGTTCCCTGTAACCTGTTACGCTGTTCATGTTTCATCATTAGGTTTGTGTTTGTAGATACATAAAAACAGGTTAATGTGTATTAACTTTAATGTGCTTGAGCTGCTGCAGTTCTCGTTGTACTTTTGCCTGCATTGAAGAAAGAAGAGCAGATAAGGCTGGGATTGTTTCTGCATAAATGTTTGAAGTGTGCGTAGTTTTGCACGTGTTAGGAGTTTTCCAGCTGCCAAGCAGGATAGTGCATGACTCTGACAAGAGTATAATCACAGATGGCAGTGTAAATGAATTTCTGGCAGAGGTTCTTCTGTCAGCAGTGCTGCTAGTTAGTAGCAGGGTTTGGCTGTTTAGACCTTTGTTAATGAAGCTAGAACTACTTATGATGTAGTTAAGGTATAATAGCCTCTTTGCAGCTCTTTGGAAATGAAGGCAAAACACTGACTGACGGTTTGCAGTCATTAAAACCTCATTGCTGGTGGCTGAAGAGCTTTAGTTGTACAGGTTGATGCACATTTGGTGCTGAGGCAGTGATAGCCACATACCGTAAATGGCTTCAGGTGATCTGAGCACCCATTGTTGTTGTGCAGCTGGCAGCGCTGAGGCAGTGATAGCCACATATCGTAAATGGCTTCAGGTGATCTGGGCACCCATTGTTGTTGTGCAGCTGGCAGGGTGACAGCAGGGTGGCTCACTGCTGGGAAATCCCTTCCTGCTTGCAGTATACTTCAGTAGGGGTGGAGAATCTCAAACACTGCTGCAAAGTATACTTCAGTGGGGGTGGAGAATCTCAAACACTGCTGCACACTTGGTGCACACACTGCTCCACTACAGTGAGAGACCAGGACTTCAAACAAGGTGTATGGGGAGGGACAGTCACCCCCTGGGCAAGAATCATAGGATAATTTTGGTGGTTTTGACTGATTTGCACTGCTGTTATCTACACCAAGCTTATTCCTTGTCAGCAGGCAGTTATAACCTGTGCGCCAGGAAGACCTCAGTAGGGTCCTTCTGAAGGCTTCACATAAGATGTCTCTGAGCAGGTACAGCAGTCACTGTCAGACTTTGGGATGGAAAGAAAGAATTCTTGTGAAATTAGATAGGTGGAAAACCCAACAGGCTTTGGATTAGATACTTATAAAGGCCTAGCCATTTGGTGACACAGTCCTACTCCTGCCTGTCATCTGTGGCCTGTGTTATTGTGGGGGCATCATAAGGTGGCTTTGAGTGTGAATGGATTCTGGCTGAAGCAAAAAGGACTCCAAATTTAGAATAAATGCAGAGCATTGAATTTTCCTATTATATAGCAGCAAATGTCCTCCTAATACCTTGCTTGGGCACTCCCACAGGGTTAGGAGGAGGTCTAGACTATGGGAGGAGCGTCTGTGACCTTGATGTGCTGACAGCCTTGAGCTGTGACTGGCATCCTTGGGTTAAAGGGACCAAAGAGTTGTTCTGTCATCTTGAAGCTTCCTATGAGAAAGTCACTTTTACTGATATCTCACATGCAATGAAATTCTGTTCAGGTTGGATAATTTCTGAACAAGCTAACTCAAGGTGCTGCAACAGTATTGGTATGGCTAAGCAATGAGTGTGAATCTGTGTCATGGTGTCTGTTTTTAACTTTGCTCAGAGATCCTGGCTCAGTTGCCTGTACTGGCACTTGTGGGATGCCTTAGTAGCTAAACTACTAATCCTAAGGGAGCTGTCTCGACTTGAAACTATCACTAGTGGAAACAGCATGTACCATGCCAGTGTAAGAATACTTGTGGGAGCAAGACTGGCTGTACCTCACTTAGTATTTTTAATAAAATCATGCATGGTAGTTTTTAACTATTCTTTTAACCCTTGTCCCCAGAGATTAAGGTACAATATCTGTGTGTGTGAACCAGGCTCTAGTCTGGTAAAAATGTGTTCTTTTTCTTATATACTCTGTCTTATTTATAGCTGTTGGTTCCTCAGACTGTAAGATAAATCTGGTTTTCATACAAGCTTGAATAATCTACACTTGAACTGATGCTCACTTGATTTTTATTTTTTTTAAACAGAGTTTTACTGAGTATTTTATTGCATGACAGCTGTGAGTCCAAGCCTGGTAGTAGTTCTTATCTATCTTATCTCTAACACTGTTCAAAACCCATTCTTCTTCAACCCTGAACCCTGTTGTGTAATTGCAAGCAATACATCAGAAGGATCTAGGCCTAATGGACAACACTAAAACTTTACCACCAACTTTAAGGCATGTTGCCACATAGCAAGTTCTTCTATCACTGAATGATGAGAATTTTTTTCCAGAGGTTCTTGTGTTACATCCTGCTTTCAGTAATTTTTTTATTGGCTTTTTTGGGGGGCAGGCCTCATGCTCTTCTCTTCCCTATGTCTCCATTATTCTTTGGGCCTCTTCCCTATTTCATCCTTTATGCTTTCTGGAGGCTTCCATTACACCTGCATCCCCTCAAAAGCTGTGGTGGTGGCATTGCTCCCGGGAGAAGCACAGTTGTTGGTAGGTGGTGGGAACTTGTGGCACTTGCACTGCTGGGCCACAAATAGGGCATTCATTCTCCTCAGTAGAGGAGCTAGGTCAGTGATGC
>NW_008675254.1:3337-20323 GCF_000695815.1 Acanthisitta chloris
TCTCCTAATACCTTACTGACAAGCTTCCTGTGACACCAGCCTCACTATGCACTTTCTGTTCTACAGCCTGTGAGAGGTCTCTGTGCAGACTGTCTGGGCTCTATGCTATTTTTCAGCTTAGTCACCTAGAAATAGGGAAATGGTTAATCCAAGTGAGAAGCTGCTCTTCAGAGCTGCTACTTATGTACCATTTTTTCCCCTCTTATTTAGAAAAAAAACCCAACCCAAAACTAAATGGAAGACCTCATTTTTCCTTATTCTTCTGAAGTTATTGAGAAGTCTGGTTTTTTAGACTTGATCCTATTTGTGCATTTCTTAGAACACTCAAAACTGCTGAAAATGTCAATCAAAAATGTATGGGCAGATGTTAAAAGCTTTGACTTCATATACAGCCTGCTTTGCAGCATGATTAGGCCATCAGCACACTAAGCAAAGAGGTCATTTTGCCACGGTCCTGGGAAGAGGCTAATTTTTAAAAGGTACAAAATATAGTTTGACTTCATGAAGCAAGTATCTGAGCCCCAAAACTGCTTTTATTTCTCCCAGCTGCGCCAAGCATCTAATAAAAGGTATCTAAGCAAAATACCTTGCTTGCTTTATACTGTCAAGAGGACTCCTTTTGAATTATTTTGGCTTTATGGCTTGATGCATACATAAATACATGGGTTATCATCCAGTCAGTCCTTTGATGTGATCTTTCTTTGTCTTTACACTTTAGGTCAAAGTCCAGAAATCATCCCTGCAGGTGCTTGCTGTGCTAAACTCAATTAAAATTGTCCAAAGAGGCTGAGAAAAGATGCACTTTGCTATTTTTCACTCTTAAGAATGCAGTTCTGTAAGTGGTTAAGAAATAGTCTGGAAGGTCATGCATGCGGCGGTGACCAAGGTTATGATGTAATGCTTTGTTGCCAAATAAACATGAGCTGTACAACCTGCTGAATGCGGTGGCTGATTGTCACCAAAACAATTTCTTCAACAGAATTCAAAGTTAGATTTGTGCTTTATAGGCATAATATTCCTTTTGTTTCAGGGAAAGAATGCACCCAGGATGAAAGCACAGCTGCAGCTATCTTTGCTGTTCAGATGGATGACTATTTAGGAGGAAAGCCTGTGCAGAGTAGAGAAATTCAAGGATATGAATCTACTGAGTTTGTGGGCTACTTCAAAGGAGGAATTAAATACAAGGTAAAGAGTCAGCTGTTGAAATGTATTGTAAAATTGTATGTAACATTCTTCCCTGTATGAAAATCAAATCTTGTCTTTGTAAATGGAGAGTTTAAAACTTGTTTTTTAATGCTTAGTGGGCTTAGATTTGAACTTCCCATCTTAAACTATAGGAGTCCAAGTGCTTGTAGAGAAAGCAGCAGCTTGTTTGTAGTGCCTCTTCTGATACCAGAAAACCTTTCCCAAGTATTTTTTTCCCCAAAGATAAAACTGTCCTGAGATTTCATGCTTGTGTGTCTAAGGGAGCTCACAGTAGGAAATCTGTCTAGGAGGTATTAAATACCACAAAAAACATTTCTCTTTTGTAGACTGAATCATTTTGTTCAAATGCAGGACCCAGTGTGCTCAAGTGGTTCAAAAACATGAACAGAGGGGAAAAGACCAAAACCTCACTTTAGTCTAAAAATGGTGCTTTCACACTTCGTCTACTTTTTTTTCTGAAGCAGATGAAAAAACCTCCCAAATAATTTTAAGAAAAATTTTATATTTTGAAGGTGTAGTTTCAGCCTCCTTGTGTCACTTTCAGAAGCTTCCTTTTGGAAGGAAATTTTTTTTTGCAACATCTGTGGGAGTTTTTAAGAATAAAGTAATGTATTTCCTGAGAATCTCCCCGGAATCTGGGAGCCATGGCTCAGTCAGCCTTTTTTTCCCGTTATGAAGGTCTACACAACCAATTTGAAGCATTTGACTGCTTGCATAAGAGAGCTTGGCAGTGACCTGCCCAGTCTTTCTCAAGAGCCAGTGTCTGTTCCAACCAAAGATGTGTCTCCCAGAGGAGTGGAGAATGCTGCCTTACAGAGGCAGACAGCCAAGCCAGTTTATAGGATTATGCTTTTACTTACATGTATAGATTGTAAATCAAGAGTTTGGTCTTACTTCCCCCAGTTTGGTGCTCCTTGCTAGGTTGCCTCCTAAATTGCAAGTATTCCTTTCATAAAATTGCCCATCCCTCTACACATAACCAGGCACTAGAACCTTCCAGGCATCTGAGATTCAAGTTGGGAAAGCTTATAAAGGAGCCGAATATTCCTCTGTCCTTACTTGACAACCTACTGACTTCTGTCCTGACAATGGGACTCAGTATCGCCTCATCATCTGGAAGATGCAAGAGAATGTTGTAAATCCTGTGGGTTTCCTTTTCCTGTTATTCTGAAAACCCTTTGAAGTAGGATGACATCTGCTCTCTTGGCTGAGAGTTCAACAGCAGCAGTGTCTGTCTGGTTCGTGGACAGCGCTGTTATATAGTACATTATTTTGGTTTACCTTTTGCTGCATAAACTATTTTCCCCTGGTAGCCTCTCATCTGTAGCAAAAAAAAAAAGGTAAGTTTGCAGAAATAAAGCTGAAATAAAGCTGGCTTCTTTGTTTTGTTGTGTTAGGCAGGTGGTGTTGCCTCTGGATTTAATCATGTTGTTACTAATGATCTGAGTGCCCGGAGGCTGCTGCATATCAAGGGCCGGAGAGTTGTAAGAGCCACAGAAGTTCCCCTGGCTTGGACCAGCTTCAACAGAGGAGATTGTTTCATTATTGACCTTGGATCTGTAAGTGTTTCCTAGAGCTAAATACACTGAAAAGTAAGAGATGCAGCATCCCTTCTTAAGGTCTGAATCATCCCCTAAAATGCACAACTGATGTTATCACTTATGCAAACCGACAGAAAGAATCTGCTTTAGAAAATCAGTTTTAGTGGCACACTGCTTGGAAGGTTTGAAATTGCCTTAAATGTTTTCTGATGTATGCACAGATTATCCTTCAGGAAACAGTTCTCTTTTCCATTCAAGGCATTGGGATATTTTTACTACTGGTGTTTGAATAGCTTAATCTGTTCACATAAGTCCTGTCTGACTTTGGTGCTATCTACCAGCTGAATGGAATCTGTGCTAGTGTTCAGAGCAGAACAGAGATTTAACCTTTATATTAAGAGCATTTCTTCATATTCATAAAACTTTGGTCATGACAATTCACCCTAAAGAAATGGCTGCAAAAGTAGTTACAAAGCTGCATGAATATTTCAAGAGATCACTTGAGAAGCAATTCCATGCTTCAAGGCTTTCTGCTTAAAGCAAGTAGAGACAGCACAGAAAATGGACAGATAAGGTAATTTTGCTTCCTTCAAATGACTCAGTGTAGTACTGTCAACTCAGAATACATGCTAAGACTTTCTGATACTAAAAGTAGCAGCTGGGATGTAGTACACACTAACTAGGTGCTAATTATCTATTTGAAATTATTCCCACACCTAATATGCCTGTATGTATAAAATGTAAAGGATGGGAAAGAAAAGAGTTTATCTGTAGTTGTCTTATCTGTAGTGTTTCACAAGGAAGTGGTCAGCTATTTCTAGATTTCAGATTTCCCCTGGCCTATTGGAAAATGAGCTCATATTACACATTTGACTTTTTCCTCTGAAAAACATCCCCTGGTGTGACAGTTGAAGATATTGGTATCAAGTAGCTATATTGATTATGCCTTTGATTTTTATAATGCTTCACAGCCTTCAGATAGAATACCAACCAGTGTTTTTTTAATATTATACTATTCCTTCTATGTCAGTATGGTCTAATCATTTGAAACTGTCAAGTTTTCAGTATCCAAAGTCATCTGTCAATGTCATTTCACATAGAAGACCCAAATCACCTCTTGTCTTTCAGAGTTACCCCATGAAAGATGGCAAAGTTGAAACTAAACATTGCTAGAAAACTCTGCTTTTGCCATCAGGCTGCAGCCCCGTGGAACTCGGTGTACTTCCTGAATTCAACTTGTGCTGCCCCTTATTGTGCCACAATTACCCAGTTCACCTAGAGTAATTGCTCAGACAAGGCAGTGACATTGATGAAATGCACTATGGGTATTGTAGGGGTGTTAAATGTATAACTTGGGGCTCATCCCTTTTGGTGAGATTGGTTGAGAGGAGAGTACTGACACTAAGCAGTTTAAATGTATTATGGCTTTAGAGTCTCTGTCTAATACTGAACATACATTGGAAGCTTTTTTCTTTTTTTAGTATAACATCTCTGGTTTCTGATTTCCTGTTTAACAAGACAGAGGTTAAGCAGCAATGCAACCCTGTGCCTTCATAAAAAGAGAGATTAGATGTGAAGAATAACTAGATTTTTTTTTTAACCACTCTATGGGAAATGTCAGTCAAATCGCATGACTAATAACAGTTCTTAGTCTTCTGTCAGTTGTGTAAGAGGGATGGGTTTTCTTGGATGTATTAACAAGTTAAGGAAAAGTATTTCAGCATCTGGACATTTGTAGTAATTTCAGTATAGGTTATTATATAAACCAGAACATTCTTGTGGAAGATGAAAAGGCAATGTGTGACATACTTCAGGATGAAGATATGCAAGTCCAGTGAAGTGCCTGTAGATAAATGGGTGTGATAGAAAATACACTGTCACAGGGGAAATCTTGAGTTAGTTTTATATGAACTATATTTCAAGCTGAAATAACTATATTCCAGATTGAAATTTTCCATGATTAGATGTGCATTGTAAATGCCTAAGTCTTTACAGGAGCTCTTAATTGAATTTAAGGGTCCTGTAAAAAAATAAAAGTATTTTGGTTCAAGTAGATTCCTTTACTTAATTGAAATAAAATTAATCTGAAATGGGGCTGCTCTTGAGTCTTGGAATTTATTGCAGGGCGCTCCTGACTCACTGTCTGAGAATAATGGACAGTAATTGCATAAAATAATGAGCTTATGGTCAGTGCTTTTAATAGCAAATTATTGTAGTGTGTCTAATAAGATGGTTTGCCAAGATTCACTTTCCCCAGTCTCTTAGCTAACCAAAAGGATAGTCTCCATGGTACTGCAAAATTGCTTGTGTAGTCCATTTCCTGTTACATTTTATCAAGCCATTTATCTAATATAGCGAAAAATCATTTCACATTTCCTGTTGAGCTCAATTACTGCAGTATTTCAAACCCATGGTTTGAACAGGTAAAGGAAAATTAAGAAAGGTAATAATAATCAGGAATAAAATCACTACTGGTCACTAAGGTTTCCCTATGGGGATAATGCTTTAAGTAGTAAGCATTTGTGTGCAGTTCCAGCTAGATTCACATATTTACAGTTCGCGTTCTGATGGTTAACTCATACCTAGATCATAGTCATAGAATAGTTTGGGTTGGAAGGGACCTTTAAAGGTTATCTAGTCAAACTGCCCTGCAATGAGCATAGACATTTTCAACTACATCAGGTTGCTCAGAGCCCCATTCAATCTGACCTTGAATGTTGCTGTGCAAGTGGATCCAGTGTTCTATGTTATTGGAGTAAACCTTGGCTGGAAATAAAATTTAAAATAATGTTGTAACTGCCTGTCTCCTATTTTGAACCAGAGTTGGTGTTGCCATGTTTAGTGCCATTCGTTTGAGTGCAGCATGGTCTACTCATCCCCTGGCAAATCAAAGAGCTGCTGCTGCAGCCCTTCCACAGGTCTGGCCTGACCCTGTTCTTGAAAGTGGTCAGACACTGTCTCACATGCACAAACCACACAGCACTGTTGGCTGATGTGTCACTAAACCACGTTTACAGCACTTCAAATACCCTGCCCAGGTCTAATTTTGTCTCCTTTGAACTCTCTGCTGGAACAGAAGATAGTTGCAGAGAAAACACTGTCTGTGATATGAGGGGAGTCATTAGCTGTGTGTAATGTGTGATGACCTTTTATTCAAGCAATCTTCTGTAACATCATGACATGAGAGCTGTGACCACCACACTGATGTTCCTATACAAAGAGTGATTCAGGAGGGTGCCTGGGGTGTCAGACTCTGATTTAATCTTTTTTTTTTTTTTTTTTCCCCACAAGGGATTTCCATGACACCTCTTTGATGAACCTGGGAATCTCTCTGTAAGGGAGTCTATGGGACAGAGCAGGCAAGACAAGTGCAAGGCAGTGGCTAAGAAGGCCTGGAGTGGAGCATGCCTTACTTTGTCAGGTGTTGCTTGCTCTGCTCAAGTTCTCCCAGAAGCTATTATCTTCTGCCATACTTCCCATCCTGTCCTGAGCTATTCCTGGTATCCCACCTGAGAGGCACCAGGATGTGTTTGACAGTTCTTGGTGGCCATAAACTGTCTGGCCTTGCTCTGTGCTGTCCCCTCTACTTCCAGATGCAGCTCTCCTCTATCACCCCATCCTCCAGCCATCTCCCCTTAGTCACATCCCTTTTTTCCAACTTCATCATCAAGGCAATTCTCAAAACAGCAAAGAGAATGGGAGGGCATGGAAAATGACCATAGAAGGCAAAGAAAAAGATTAATCATTGTGCCACTTAGTGAATAACATACACAGTTTCCCAGGTTATTTTAGTATTTATCTAGATACATATGTAAATATACCTTATATGTATACATCTGATAAGATGTGCTAAAGACTTTAATCTCTTTGCTAATTTTCTTGGTTTAAAGTGGGAAGGAAACTTGTCAGTGTTCTGAAGTTCACCCTGTGTACATTGGTGGTGTACACTGGTGTTTTACAAAACTGGAATGTTAAGATGTGTTGATAATTTGGGTAGTTATCAAAACATGGAGCAGAAGTAATGGGACTGACAATACAATAAAACAACATGAAGTGATCAGCTGATTTTATTGGAAGCTTTTCAGCTCAGTTTGGGGAGCTCTGCTGTATGAAGGCTGTCTAAAGTTGTGTCCTTAGTGACCAGCAAAAATACTCTGTGCATTTGTTTGGATATAGCTTTGTAAAATGTAAGTCTTGATTCTCTCTGTCTGACTTGTCTCTTGATGGGAGGCAGCAGCAGTGCCATGAGCTAAGTGAGTGCTGAGGGCAGGGAGAGGCCTGTGCACTGCTTGGCCTCCTCAAAGAAATTAAGAGACAGCTGTTAAAATAAGGGAGCGAGGGGAGGTGTATGGTAAACTACCAAGCAGTTTTCAGCTTGGGCCTGATTGCAGCTGGAAAGTTTTGTCACTACAATTGAAGTTGTGTGGGTAAAACATTATCCTTCTTCCAAAGGAAGAATGGAGATGTTGAGGTTGTAACTGTTAATCAAGTTAAGTGAAGACTGAAGGTAAACTGTACTCAGTTGTTCATTCTTCCCATTCCTATAGCAATTTATAAACAGCGAAGAGGTTGCTGGTTTGAAATTCAAGAGCCTGCAATGTGCCTGAAAACTTGGGCTATCTAGCAATCAATGTATATACTTTTCAAGGGCTCCATGAATCCAAGTGAAAATGATGATGTTAGAACTCCAAAGCATGAGACTGAATAGAGCCATGTTGTGATCATGTATCTGTCAGTATGCTCCTACGTGAACTCCTGACATAATAGATATGTCAAGAGAAGACAAATTGCTGCCTTGCACAAAGACACAAGAGAAAAATACATCAAGCAAAAAAGGCTGGCTTTTTATGACAGCACCTTTTCATAAAAACTGCTAGCTTGGTATAGGTTAAATTATATTTGCAAAAAGAAAAGTAACTTCTGCTTTTTAAGAGTAAAAGAGCAAGAGAACATATTCTTGCTTTATGACTACGACTGTGGGGTATGATTCAGCATCACATTGCAAACTTAAGCACAGTTGTTTTTCTTGCTTCTGTAATCTCCCTGCCTTCTTGTCCACATTATGGTTTCTTGGTGGCTTTGCTTCTCTTCCTTTAGAGAAAACAGTTCATAATCAGCATATTAATCACTTTAAGTCACTATTTAGATATAATCATGACTCAAAGAGCAGATTCTTACATGCTGGAGTTCATCACTGTAAGTTTCTAGTTGCTTTCCCTGGCACTAACAGCTGGCTAGCTCTGTCCTTTTTCCATGTTTTTTCATTCACATGTTTCTCCTACAACTAACCTCTTCCCCATTTTCCCCCAACTGAGAGTTAACTATTGCTCATGCTGTAGTAGGGAGCTGCCAAACAAGTAGCAGAGCTTAAAGAACTGAACTGCTTTCATTCTTTATTAACTTTATAGGCTTACTAACAGCTTTTAAATGTGGTTATATATGTACACAGTCTATCTTGGTAAGTAAGCATCTCATTTTTTTGTAGTTCTGTGAACCAATTACTTATACAGCTCCAGTAAACTCCAGCATTCTGGAAATTGTTATAATCTCAAGGTATTCACCCATTAATGCACTGTGGTCTGGCAACAGCTATTCCAAGTACATACTAGCAAAACAGGTGTGAGAGCAAAAACAAATGTACTAAGTGCATGACTCTGCTATATCTGACTTATTTTTAGTCTGAAAATTTGTTCCATTTGAGTCAAATGGGAGACTCCAAAACTGGTTACAAAGACACTATTGTAATTACAGTAGGGCCAGGCTTATGGTGGCCTCAGCAGCATTCTGGCTGAATGAATTCAGAGTTTGTTTTGGATTATCTAAACTCCACAACTTTCAATGGTTCACTGTATTACAGTTTCAGCAAATGTATAAGTCAGATTTGATGGATATGTGGCGTGAATTTTTTGCTTTTCCCTGCCTGTATCAAGGATTTGACAGTCAAGACAGGAAAAAAAGAATAATTTAAGGAGAAAAATGCCTTCAGAAGCCTATATTATCCTGGTTAAATCCAAACATTCTTCTTAATACATATCATCAGTTCCTAAAAAAGCAACTTGGATGTCAGTGAATAGACAAGAAGTGCTGTATCCTAGTCATTTTATTGAGTTTTACTGTTCAGTTATTTTCCCCACCATGTGGTCTTTGTTTTCTTGATTTAGCACTTATTTTGTACTTAAAAGAGCTCTTGCTTTAGAGCTCTCTATTTTCAAAAACTGGAAATACAAAAGTAGTATGCAACTGTTGTATGTATACCTAGAACTGAAGGCATTGGAATCCTTTCTGTTGCTTGCAGTTCACATATAAAAGTTTTTCCAAGTTTATTTGCTTTGTATTGGCATTTTTCATTTAAACCTGTTAACTTTAAGGGACTAGACTTTAACAAAGAACAGTTTCAGTTAAAATGAACTCACGCCTTATCAGAACAGCTGTTCATTAATGACCGTGAAGAGAATGGAGTCTCAGCTGAGTTCATGCCAGTTATTTTGATAGTAGCATGATAAGGGTTGTATAAAGCTTTCCCAAAATTCATTGCATGGTCAGTCTCCCACTAGCTTTGCTGTGTTTTCAACTTCCCTCTAGAAGTGGGCATTAGGAGTGCAGGCTCCTCTGGGCATTCCTACATCAGTTTCTCTCCTCCTGATCCACCTTTCTTTACAAGCCTCATCAGCCTTTCTTCTGTCCACTGTGAAACCACTACAGTGGCTTTCTGTGATGTGGTTATTTGCCTGGACTCTGAACAGAAGCAGCTAAGCCAAAGGGAAGAGGCATTAATATTATTAATATTAAGGCAGTAATAACTTTGCAAACCTTCTTTTTTTCCTTTCAGCCCTTTTATATGCATTGTGGGGGTTAAGATAATGTAGTACAGTGTTTCACAAGAGTGAGACGATTTAGCTGAATACAATTCATTTGTCCTAAGTCCCTCTTCTTTATACCTGTGCCTCTGCTGCACCAATGTTGTGGTTTAGAGGAACAGAAGACAAATGTCCTGACTGGCATACATCAAGTCAGCATGTCATGTTGGCATACATCAAGTCAAAATGTCATGTTGACATGACAAGATTCACACTATAGATTTATCTGTCTCTGAACAAAGAATGGTAATTTTTTAATTGAGGTGCAATTGCATTCTGGGAGCATGTTCTGGTGTAGGCAAAGGTGGACAAGTTTAGGCTGTACCAGGGCCTGCCAACAAAGAACAGAGGCACACCAGCTTGTGATACTTGGCTTAAAAGTCTTTCATTAATGAAAGCTTCAGTTTTTATTTTAAGATTTATGAGACTTAATCTCTTAACATTTCACTGTTATTTTCTACCAAAATTGAAGTTTTGCCACAAACTTGCTTCAAATTAGAGTTTTGAAACCTATTTAATTTGCTTAGCTTTTTAATGTCTCTTCATGTAAGGGAATGCAGATCAGCAATTGCAGTATGGGCCTGGAAATTACTAGGTATTTCAACAAAGCTGTAGGTTTAAAACACTTGCATGTTTAGCATGTACTTAACTAGAGCAAAATTGAGTTCTTAATGGATTTAAACTTCTTGGCTTTTGCTGTCATTGTCCTGGCTGGGATCCACAGAAAAGACACCAGGATACAGAATATGTTTTAATTTGCCTCCAAACTGAGCAGGATGCCAGTTGAATACAGAGGTAGCTATGAGTTAGAAGGGAAAAAGTGTTTTTTATGTCACTTCTGAAATAAGTTAATTTTTTTTGGTTTGTTTTTCCTTCTCTTGCCATTTGGGGCTGGAGCAGGAAACAGGAGGTGTACTTTCACAGTCTCCCTCCATACAGGGAAAAGTGCCAAGGTGCTCTTGCTCAGAGTTACACATGAGCCATGCATAGTCATCCTGCCACATACTTCTGTGTAGAAGCTAAATGTTGGGTCATTTTTAATGTGCTGTAGAAATCTCATGTGACTTGCTCAAGGTCACTCTATGGGCCAGAAGCTATTAGGAGTAAGCAGTGAATCCTGCTACTCTGACTGGAAGACCAAACTGTGTCCCCAAAACCTGCAGATAAGGGGAGACCTTGCTATGACTGCACTGTGCATGGCACAGACCTGGTTTGCCTTCCCAATCTCTCTCAGGAGCTCCAGGGTGGTCACTGGGATATTCATGATAGCATTTTTTTCACCCTCAGCTGTTAATTGTCCCACTGTGATCCAACAAGTATATTGATACGAACAGCCATTAATATAAGACATCTGTCTCAAACTCTGTTGAAGAGAGTAAAACACATAAATACTGCTAGTACAAACTTCTGAAAATAAACTGGGTTTGGCACAGGTATTACTGATGAATGAAGCTCCTTTTATTTTGAGGGGAGTGAACACTTGAAGTCTGTTTTCATTTTAATGGAAACATTTTTTTGTCAGCCTGCCAATTCAAAATAAAGTTAGGAAAACAAGCCTAAAAATAGTGAAGGTGTAGTACAGCTAAGAACTTGTGAAAGCACTGAGTGAGCTAAAGCTAAATACTGTATTTTGGCCACAGTTGAGCACTTTTTATGTCTAAAAATAAATATGTAAATAATAAAATACAACTAACAGTGGTCTGTCGGACATGGTTAGATAACTAACTGACTGTATTTCAGGTAAATCCAGATCTAAATATTAACCTTGTTAAGAAGTGGCTTTAAATATTTTAAAAATCTTTATCTGGCATTAAATTGTTGAAAACCCCCAATCTGCCTAGGTGTTGAAATGGGTAAATTGTATCAGGAAGATAAACTTGTAAATATCCAGCTAAGCTCCTCTACTGTGAGGTCTCAAAATTAGATACATTTTAAAATGAGATGATTTTACTTCAGAAGGAGAAATGGACTAGATCTAAGCTCCTGAAAGAATGTAGCACTGAATGCTTCAGATATTTGTTTAGTGGTCATAGTAAATACAGTAAAATATTATCTACTTTGTGACACCTTTATGACTGCTGGCTGCTCACTTCCTGCTACTGGGTTTTACAGGACATGAAGTTTTGGGCTGTAAGTAATGAATAGTGTCTTTATTCACTAGTGCTGAAGAGAGTCATATTCATGTTTCTCTAGCTTTTAAAATGAGTATTTTTTAAATAACCAGGGAAGATGGAGCTCATACCAGGAATCCCTATCCATGTGAGCTCCAGATCAAGGATGTTTTCAGGCACTGCTTGTTGATCCAAGTTAGGGTTTTTTTTATGCAGTAGAAAAAAATCTTACAAAGTTGCAGCTAATAAAATTTCATGTTTATGTTAGTTTAGGACAAAAGTACTTAGGCTACATTATTTTGTGGGAATGTGGACTCCATAAGGAATAATGAAATCTGCAAATCTAAAAATCTGAAATTAATTACTGTATATTTTTAAAGGTCTTTCTCCTTTCTTAGGCTGATTTAAAGCCTAGAGCCAATGGACTGTAGGAGAGCTGAGTTTAGTCACTTGCTGACTGGGAGAATAAACTGAATGTGGGGTAGCTAGGCTGCAGTGGAACCTTTAGGAGATGCTAAGAAAAGAAAATGTGAATTTATTGTCTGAGAAGTAAAGGCCTTTGCAATTTGCAGTGACAATTTAAGTCTCACATTATCCTTTGTGGTCAGTACAGCAAATACTATTCATTTTGTAGATGCAACTACTTGTTTGAGGTTGCATGGCCAGTTACCAAAAGACCAGGAGAAGGCTGACAGGCACAACTGAAGCTGAACTTTTAACCTTTCTGAATGAATAATTGCCATGAATTGCAGCATACCCACTGAGATAAGGCAATAGCTGCCTAACCTCTTCAGCTAGGTCTCTATTATATGACTTTTTTCTCTTCCTTATTGCTTCTGTAGACTGTGGGAAATAAAGAATTCCCGTCTATTGCTGCTATATCTCTAGTGACTAGTGTTTTCTCACATTATTACAGTAAGCTCAATTAGTACAAGGTAGACCAAGATGATGATGAAGCTAGGGAGTCTGTGTTGTAGAAAGTGTCCCAGAATATGGAAGAAGATGGCTGAAGTAGTGCATGGCTATAAAAACTGTACTAAAAAATCTGCTCTGATTGAAACTTTACTTCTACACACTGAAGACAGTTTTTCATTAGTTCTTTAGAAAAATCTGTTTCTCTAGGTATGCACAGACATTTTTCTTCTCCTGGGAATATGTAGAAAGTCAGATATAAGATAAGGTTCAGACCTGAAGCCAAGTATGTCTCCAGATTCTGGTTACTTAATAAGCTGGAAGTCTTTAAATCAGAACTTGGAAGCAATATTTCTTTTCTTAAGCCTACAGTCAAGTTGGTAAAGGCAAGCTCAAAACCTCACGACTTCCATTTCATAGTATCTGTAAGTTAAAAGGGCTACAGTTCTGGGAATTCATGGTGTAATCCTGATGAAGCTTAACACTCTGTCTTTGAAGATGCTTCTGAAAGGAAGGGAACTTGGAAGGGAACAGTGAGATCGCTGAGTTTGTGTGTGTGTGTGGGGGTTATGTCCAAACTGGTGAAAAGTAAATATTGGAAGTTACTAGCACTGTTTTGTGTGCAGATGGCATCAACAAGAGCTGTCCTCTAAAAATCTGCATTTGCTGGTACTGAGAAACTGTAATTCATCACTTGCTTGTCTCAAACCACCATTTCAAGTACTGTTAAAGAACAATTGTGGTCAGCAGAAATAGCTTTAAAAGCTTTTTTAAATGAAACAGGTTTTCATCTCATATCTAAGTTTTATACAGTTGTATGTACATTATAAAACTAAGCTGCAGTAATTTACTCAGTGAGGGTTCTGATTAAACCCTTATTTGTGTTGCAGATAAACACAAACCAGTTCAACCTTTTTCAAAGTTGAAAATGACTGTGTACCTTCATTGCTGTGCTATTTGGACTATTTGATAGAATCACACGAAGAGTCAAATGACTGGCTTCCAGAAAAAGGGGGTGTGTGGATCAACCAGCCAAGCTGACTAATTTCCTTTGATTAACTCCTTACAGCCCAGCTTCTAGCAGCTCTGCAGCTTATGTTCTGCTTCCTGTTAGTGATTTCCGTCAAGACTGAAGTCTGTATTCTGTATTCTGAAATGCTTTGCGTTCAGGATGAATAATGGGACTTGCCAAAACTGAGGGTCCTTGGTCTGTGGTGTGACTGAATCAGGTGACCTCTCTTAGACTGGTTCTGGGGGCTTTCCTTCCTTAGAGATGCCTTGAGAACATATCTGGTGGGACTGCTGCCACCAGAGTGCTCTTTCATCAACGTGAAGAGCCACTGCTGTGGTGTCTGAGGCACTCCCTGTAAAGGGTGGATTGCCCTTGTGTCAGCAGCTTAATCCTAGTGGCTGCACTTCCTGAGTGGAGGCATCTTTTACAGATCTCGTCTTCATTTCAGTCAATTCCTGAGGCAGAAATGGGACTGGATGTATGTCCATCTTCTGTTGGGGAGGAAAAACTGCATATTCCTGATCTGTAAATATTTTTAAGTAATTTGTAAAGACATTTGTGATATCAGTTTGGAAGGACTTGCATTAATCTGAGGTTAATAACAGTTTATGAGCATTGGATCATCTGTACACTGAGGAGAAGCCTCCCAGTGAAGAAGACTTGTTATTGAAGACACTGTTGTCATCTGTTTCATCTGGTTTGATGCAGGAGAATGTGCAGAAAATACCATTCTACAGCAAAAGGTCACCAAAATAAAAAGTGGATTTAAATATTTAGCTTTACTTCTGAGTAGCACATACAATCAGGACTTTCCTTGAGATTTCATTATTAATTTGTTTCTTGGCATAGATGAGTACCAGCACTGCTGAAGTACCATAGAAGAGGAAATGCCAGATATAAAGTTTGCAGTAGCAAATTTAGGAGTTGCAGGTTCTTTAAATACCTGGAGCTCTATCTGTAGTTGGGATCAAACTCAGACAAACCAAAACTCTGACTATTCTGACCCCAAGTGATCTCCTAATATGTGGATGCTAAATTACATTATGTAAATACTTCGCATATTACAAATATCTATGTGGCTTAACAAATCTCTTCTAGAAGATATTTCTGAAATGTGTAGCTTCACCGATGTTCTTGTGGTTTAGATCCAGTAAGATAATGATTAATAAAATAGTAGTTTCATAGTTTTACTCTGTGTTGAATCCTGTTGCTAATGTGTGTGTTTAATTATTTTAGGAAATCTATCAGTGGTGTGGCTCATCATGCAATAAATATGAGCGACTGAAGGCTACTCAAGTTGCTGTTGGCATTCGGGACAATGAACGAAATGGAAGGTCTAAATTAATTACTGTGGAAGAAGGGAGTGAACCAGACCAGCTCACAGAGGTATTGTAACATGCAAACCAGTTGCTGACATAGCTGTGAACAAAAGTATTTCTACACCTCAGGAACTAAATAGGATTGGGCTGACTCCAGGGAGACAAATTTAGGTTATAGTAGACCAGTTTATACTTCTTTTCCTTCCTTATCCCAGCAGTGTTAAGTTTATTGGGCAATTAACGTCTGAGGTAGTTAATCATCTGAGAATACTTTTACAAGAACTTAGTGTTTGCTTTTTTGATTTAGCTGTAGGGGGACTGAATTACCAGCAAGGCTCACACCTGAGCCATACTATCTGCTCTGTGTGAGGAAAGAGCAGCATTGAGGTGTGACAGCACCAAACAAGGACAGACATAGAATTACTGTGTCTAGAAAGTAAAAAATGTAGCAAATTGCCAGTTGATGCAGGGGACCAAGCACACTGCTTTGCATAACCACTTCTATTCCAAATTCTTAGTCGCTGTAGCCTTTACTAGCCCTAGTGAGCCCCTTCCTTGTATGTTTAGAAAGTTTAACCATTTGCTTAAAACCCAAAATTTAGATTTCATAACTGAGCTGATCAAAGTAGAGTGAAAAAAATCCCCAATTCATAGTTTTCAGATCTTGAAAAAAATACCAAACACTGATGAGTTGTTGGAGGCCACATACTAATAAAAGCATTGTCACTTGGCATTTGTGTGCTAAATTAAGCTTTTGCCATTTGTTCAATAAAAAAAAAAGATGAGGTAAGCAGGCTCATAAAGCAGTCCTTCAGTAAAATGGAATATGTACAGTTAAAACATTGTCTTGTACTTCAGATTAACTCCATGAAGTAATACTAACACTGCATGCAGGTGTGCCATTACCTTTGGTGGTGCTGACATTTGGTGTCACACGCAGTATAACTAGTTATTGCCTAAGCAGCAAAGGGTGCCAAGTGCTGACTGCCAGCCCGTGCCCATGCTGGCTGTGGTGATCCCTTTGAATCATCTGTCCATATGCTTTCAAAGACTCTTTTCCTGTGGATCTGAGTACAGATGTGGCTGTGCTCAGAAATAGGGGAGGTGGCACCCAGTGCATTGGAGATTTTTGAAGGGGAAAAAAACCACCAAACTAACTAACTTTTTACTTCCTTGTACATACTTTTCACGTTGGCTCTGATGTGACACATATTTTACACCTGTAACTTCTAGGTAAAGAGCACAGGTTGAGCTCCTGATTTGAATCATGGCATTGGGTTGCAGCCCACTGCAGCTGTGGCTGGATGCCATGGGAGCCTGCTGGCACAGTCACCTGGTGCAGCTCCTGCTGCCAAGCCCATCCTGGGGTTAGTGCTGGAGGCTCTGCACAGAGCTTCTGGTAAGCTGGGAGCATTGACCAGAGCAGCTACACTTTGCACCTCTTATCAGACTAAGGTGCAGATGCAGATAAATTGGACTTCTATGCTACCACAGCGAGGACATGGGCCAACTGCAGGGATGGCTGTTGGGAGCCCAGCTGCCTCCCCCTGGACAGGCATTGAGTGGCAGGGGAATGCTGGCCATCTGCTTGCCAGAGTTTCATCTGTGTGTAAATGTTGGTTTGTAGCAACCTTACACATGATTAAGAGCAGAAAAAAAACACCAAGGTTGAATTTTGATCCTGCAGTGTATTGTTATTGTATCAGGGAATAAATCTTTTCTTCACTCGCGCAGTAGTGTATGAAGAAGTTTCTACTTTTCCTTTTGGATTGTGAATGTAGAGGGAGGAAAAATGGGTAGTTCAATGCACCTAGGTTCGTTGTTTTTATCACCACCACTGTAATGAGTCCAATTTGAGTGTGTTTGCAGTCAGGGTTTACCTTCTAGCCTGCATTGTGCTGGGTAGCCTTGCTTTTGGAAGTGCTACTCCCATAATGGGGTTTGCAGCTCATCTGTGGCTGTCCCAGTCCAAACTCTGAAATGTGCTGCTAATAAACCAGGAGGGTAGTTAATCTCACAAATATATAA
>NW_008675254.1:20366-34534 GCF_000695815.1 Acanthisitta chloris
TGTTTGCATTTCTCCTTGCTCCCACAAAATTGTCTCTTAACTTGCTGTAACATTTGCCTGGGCTGACTGCTCTGGAGCTAAGATTGTGTTTTTTTCTTCCCTCCACATCAGGAAGGATGGATTTTTTCCATCTCCAGCTTTCTTAGAAAAAGGTTGCTTTATTTCCTAGGGAAAAGAATTATGTACATTAAATATTCATTTTGTCATCCCGTATGCCACTGAAATCAGAATGAGATTTCCTAAGATTATCTCCTCTGGCAAATGTCAGGAATGATTCCCCTTCCTGCAAGCTAGAAATATGCTTCCATATCAGTGACTAAACTTGCTCGTGCAGCACCAGTAGAAGTGTGTCGATGTGCTTCAGGCAAGGGCTCACTTACCCACCATGAACACCAACATAAAGAGTCAAAAGTGATCTTATTCCTACTCCATAAGCACAGTTGTGACTCCCAACCAGAAAAATGAAATTTATGTGTCTACACCCCACCACAGAGGCAAGACACAGGCTGATTGAACTAATTATTCCCTTAAAATGGCAGCTCTTGGTACCATGTAGTTGCTGCAGGTTTTACTGCTGAGGCTTTTGGGTTTTGTTTTACTTTTGTAAAGGTTTTTGATGTCCATGGTTGAATCAATGAAACTTGATAAACCTGAAGGCTGAGGTCTAAAACCACAAGAAAATGAAGCATCGTGTTAATGCACATATTTGCAATTGCTCTTCTGCCTTTAAACAAAAACTGCCATGACTTTTGTTTAATCAGTGTTTGCAGTTGTCGTGTGCCTGGTTTTGTTAGAGTGTTACAACAGGTGGGTCCAAACCTCTCATAAAACACTCGTGTAAATATTCAGCTCGTGTAAATATTGAGCAGAAGGGGAACCTTTCTGATAACACAGCCTTTCACCTCCCTCCTTTTACTTTAAAGCCCCTAAGCAATGCTTAATCCTGAGAATTCCAGAATACCATTGTGTTCAGTGATGATTGTTTTTGCCTACGGTGTGAATAAATACATGAAGGTATGGGAATGGTTTGATCATATTACGGCCAGTCACACCTTAGTACCTTTGTAACTGGAAAGGGACTGGTAGCACTATGGAATGCTAACTCAGTTCTGTGGATAAAATCTTGAAAGCACAGACAATTAAAAGATCCCATTGCAAATGCAAGTTAGAGAGGCAGTTTCTCTAGATGCCCAAATAATGTATATGTTGAAAACACCACACTTCAGTAAAGCTTAAATGAGCTGGATAGAAGTCTGCCCATATGTCTGCCCAGAGCAGGATCACTCCCTCCCTTCTTGTTAAATTCAAGTCCTTAAAAATTATTTGTTACAAATGAAAGATCATTTCCAAGCGCAGAATGGAGCACAGTGAGGTAGCTGGGGAACTGTAAAGGCTTGCCATGACTTGTAACTAGCATAAGTGTGAGAGCGCAAGGACATGCTTCTCTGAAGGAGGTTGGTGGGTTCCTGAAGTCTCCAGTCCTGTCACATAGATCATTACATAAAGCATTACATAAAAGCAGCATGTGCCCCACCAGTGGAGGTACTGGTTTGGTGCCTGCTCCTTTCCAGGGGCCAGCAAGAGCAGGATCTGTCATCACAACTCTGCAAAAGTAAAATCTGCTCTTGCTGCTCGCATAGCATTAGCATTTCTTCTTGTTCCCTTGCTTTTGGTTGTATTATGAGGTCAAGTCATGCTAAGGGGAGGTGTGTTTGTTTTGTATACAGAGGAGCGGAGGAACAGTGAGAGTGATGCAGGAGGAGGAGGGGTAACTCCTTAGAATAATATTCTGTTCTAATCTTCTGTGGAATACAAACTCCAGGCATTTGTCAGGGATTAAACAATTGCTTAACTGTGTAGCTTGTACACAGTTTTATTCAAATGCTTTGTGTTCATAAGCTATGAATTGCATGTAATTGTAATAGTCCAACTTGACCTGTTCACTACCAAGAAAATGTCTAATATGAACAATACCTTAATAAAGTCCTATCTGTGGCTTTGGAAATATGTAAATCAAAGTAGTATCTTTTATTATCTAAATTGAGACAGTTGGAAAAAGTGGACATGATTCCAAGGAATTTTGTGAAATAAATACTAGAAATGAATTTCAGTTCTAGGGTAGAGGCAGTTATGTACAAAGAAAAGTAAATGCATTGAGTAATGCAATTAGTTACATAGAGAAGTTCATCTTCATGAGAATGTGACTGTAATGCAATTAGTTACACAGAGAAGTTCATCTTCATGAGAATGTGAAGTCTTGAGAAAGCTAATGGACAGAAAATAGCAGAACTACTAGCTGTAGTTTCTAACTTTAGTTGCATTGGCTGCTTAAATGAAAAGATAGCTTTCTTAGGCTACTTTAAAACTCTGGGTTGAATTTACCCCTCAGGCAAATGAAAAGATAGCTTTCTCAGGCTACTTTGAAACTCTGGGTTGAATTTACCCCTCAGGAAGACAAATACACTTCTTCACTGGAATGGTTTTGGTTACATGCAGGAGCCAGCAAGAATTTGGGTCTTGTCATTTTGAGCAGTAAGTTTGTCGGATGCAAATTCAAAATAGTCCAGGGGAAAAAATCCTACACATGCTGGTGTGCCTTTCAGAGCAGCACCTGTCCAATCTGAGGAGTGGCAGTTTATTAATCAATACACTGTTTAATTAAAATTTATGATGGGTTATGAATGTGGATACAAAGTACTAACTGCTTGCCCTGCAGGGTGCCAGTTTCAAGCTGTCAAAACCGGGAGTCCTGTTTTCTTTCTAATTACTGAGCCTATCTCCTTCATTAAGGACAGTCCTTTTTCTTGATGCAAATTTGCATTTAAAGGACTAAGCTATTCAACCTGTACTCTGAAAAAAGCATGTCCTGGATTGCAGTGCAGCTTCGCTGCTTTGCACCAGCTGAGCATTTGGCCTAGTGTTTTCCCCAGAGCCAGGTAGAAAATCAGGAGGGGTTTTGCCCGAGAGCAGCAGAGGCTGGTAAGGAGGACTCTTCAGCAACGTTGGGAATTAACCATAATGTTCTTCAAGCTGTAGTTTTCAATCTTGGCTGCCTGAAGCCAGTTACTTAAATGACAGGGAACTGAATAGGAGCTGCAGGTGGCAAATACATCTGAAAGCCAGGCTTCTAATTAAGTCTCTAAATAGGAATTTCTGTTCCTGAATAAGAAATTTGACTTCAGAAAATGTTCAGGCATATCGTACTACTTGGCATGAACTAAATCCTTTATGAACAGCTCTAATAATAGATGGTTTAAAACCTAATTTCTTACGCTAGGAAAGTTGCTTCTATACTAGGTATTTTAGTGAATTTCTAAAATCCTAATGAATTTCTGGAAATGCTTGTGATTAAATGATAACATGTCTTGTATGCATTCTTGTGGGTGAGAAAACCACTCATCTTTGTTATATTTTCTTCTTCAGCAGCTGTAGTGCTTGCAGGGTTACCACATTAGTCAATTATAATCTTATAATTACATGTTGGAATTTTAATGGACTTTGTAATAGCTCTTTTCCTTTCTGTGCTAGACTATCAAGAAATCTATTGATGAAAAACGACTATAATTTTCAGTTATTAAATGAGCATAATTAAGAGGACAAGGGCAAAGATTAGAATTGTTAGCAGTTATCTCCACGTGGAGTTGTTAGCACATCTTTCAGTGTACTTTCTCACAACATGAGAATATCATGGAGAAGACCTGAAAGGGCAGATTTTCTTGGCTGCATAAAGAAACTCAGAGATATGCTCTTTCTGAAATCCTTCATCTCCCCAAGACAAATGCACCTGGAAGGAATTTTTTTCCCTTCTTTTTCTGTAGGTATGCCTCATCCCAGCCCCTGTGCAGAGCAACTCTCCAAGGAATCTCTGCTTTGAGTTTTCATAAATAAAAGTTCTGCAATGCAGGAAGGGCTCAGGGAGGAAAACTCTGTAGGTTTGGGTTTTTTTCAGAGGAGTCTGCATATGGACAGATTGCTGTTCCATGTCCAGGCCATATAAGACTGGAGTAAAAGTCCTCTCACATCTGAGAAAGAGTGGAGAACAGCTGTACAGAAGAAAGTGTTCTGTGTGTTGTGAGATCAATTCAGTATTTTCATGAATGACCACTGAGTACGTAGCGCTGAAGAAATATGTAAATATAATTATTGTATTCACTGCAAAGCAGGTTTTTAGGGCCAGATCTTCTGCTTACATAACTGCCTATGACTTTGATAGTACCTGGCTTTACCTGTAGTAATAAGAGATAGGTAAATTAAGATGGATTATAATACTGCAGTAATTTGTGCTGCAACTTCTAATCCTTAAGAACTATAAACCATAGCCACTTTGTTGAACATTTCAGCTCCTTTACACAAAATTCAAGAAGGTGTAGGAATTTAATGACAGGAATCAGTTAGTGGAGGGCACCTAAACTAGCAGGAGGAAACTGTTTTCAAAGAGCTAAGCAGGATGTATCTCCTAGACAACCAAATGAAAGAAACATTCTTGCTCTCTCTCTTTTTCTATCGTAATAAATATTTCATTTATTTCAAGCTTGAGCAGGAGACATTAGAGAAAATTTGTCAAAATACTCTATGATTTGCTTTCTTAAACATTAGTGTCCAAACCTGTGCTGTCTTGGATGCACAAGTTGGGGTGTCATACCAGAGAAAAATCCCCTGTCATACCTGGTCTACCTGGGACTAGAAATGCTGAGCTTGTGAATACAGCCAGTGGTGCACTGGGAAAATATTCAGTGCTTTGAGTAGCTTTTTCCACCTTCCTGTCTCATGGACTAAGTGCTGAAACACCTTGCTGCAGCTCCCTCTGCTCACCCTGATGCTGCTATGTATCACAGCTGCCTGCTGCTCTTCCAGCTGTGCATTCCTTGGGAACACTGATTTTCCAGCCAGGTCACTGGCTGGCAATCACAGATTGCTGCCTCCAGCTCAAGCTTTATGGAGTGTTTGCCATACACCTCTTCTTACCCCAAGATTGGCATAGTTCAGCCAGCCACAGTCTTGGGTCCACCTGCATGGTGGCACTGCAAATGCCCTGCTGCATTAAGTGCTGGAGGCACTTAAGGAACAAAAACCTGAGAGTTTTGTGGATTTTAGCAGATAAATATTCTTTGTGTCTGAGGCTCCCTGTTGGTATTAGTTACTGATTTATAAGCATGCGCTCTCATGCAGCACATTAGATATTTCATCCACAAGACTTTCAAATGGTGATCTGTAAAGCTACAAAGACTTCAATGTGTGCCTAATTTAATGTCCCAATAAAGTAGAGAAAATGGACATCTCAAGCATATGTGCAAGTCTTTGGGAATTGGCAAGGATTTGGGTCTCATTTTTAATACTACTTCTGGTATCAGAGGAGGATGCAGGTGCTCCTGGTTGCTTTAGTGTAGGATCACTCTTCATCTTGGAGGCATTCTAAAAGCCAGATACTTGGGAGATAATGTAGGCTGGGGTTTTCCTCAGCTCATTTCATGCACACCCAGTCTCTGTAAATAGCAAGCTTAGATATTGCCTGCAGTCCCAGCAGGGCAGGAAGTAGCTTGTTTTACCTCAGAGCCAAACAATTGAAAAAATCAAATTTGTATCCTTAAGACTGATCTAGGTACCTTTCCTTGTGAACATGTTATTCATGGCCCCTTTCACAGAACAGAAAATTAAGGTCACAATATTGTTATCACAGGAGTAAAGGCTTTATATTCAAAATATCCCAGACAGATATGTAAAGTTGCAAGTATTGTACAAAAAGCTGCCAAAGCCTAATGCCCTATTTTTAGGAGGTTAAGCGTAGAGCTTTAAATAAAATTATGATTAACATTTGAAATTCCTGAGACAACAAAAACTGGCTAAAAACATAGGCCTTAATTTATGCATCAAAAATGCTGTGAGCAACTGATGTGTTTTGCTATTTTATAGCAGTCTGAATTCCTACAGATCAGGCTTAGACCTTAATGCTAGAAAGTCCTTTTGATAAATTACATGGTAAAGCCCCCAAACGTAACAGCATGCCAGAACTATTTGTTAACATAAAACATCCTTTTGTGTACTTCTCAGTGCATTATGGCTGTTTCCATCTTATTTGCAATTTCTATTCAGATAGGTGGGAGGTCTTCTGCTCAAGGTGAGCATGTAATGACAGTAGTTGTTGCTGGAATTGGTAGTGAGAGGCAATTTCAGGCAGAAACCCCGGGAGCAGTTCAGTAGAAGGGAAATTTTTTCCTGTTGGGAGTGTAATTTTTTGTATGACTATGAATGTTTGCTCAGATTGATGGAGAGTTTCTGGTTACAATAACCAGTAAAATAAAGCATATTTGGCTATTCATAACCTGACCAGTATCAGAAATTGTTTCTGTCTGGCCCAGAATATCCTCAGCAGTGGCTGTGCTCTGGCAGAGGAACCAGTAAGTCAAAATAGTTAGAAATTAACCTGCAGCCAGTTACTTTGGCAGCAAAGCCATAAAGCCACTTTTGCCTGATGATCCCAGGATCAGCCAGGTGGTTACTAGCCTGCATCATGTTCATCTCTCCCTCTCTCTGCTGGATTTTTTCCTTTTACTGGCTGCTGGAGTTGATATTTGAGGCAACATTTATTTCAGAGAGATATTCCTTGTAATATTCTTTTCTGCTTTGAATGTTAACAGAAATCTAAGCCTTTATCTGCCAATGAGTTCACACTGTGCCTGTTGTTCAGACCTTGTCCTGCATGGAGGGTTTATTCTCTGTCACAGCCTACATGTGTACCTTGAGTTTGCACAGCAGGATGTACTTGCTTATGTCAAAGCATGCAAGAAAGTGAATGATAAGCTACTAATCCTGTTTGTTTTCCAAAAGTATTAAGTAATAAAATGGCAGGCCCTCAAGAAACCTTTAAGCTGTGTAATTTTTTGCTTTTCTTTCTATTGCTCTTAGCATATAAAGAGGGGAGTTTGGGTGCTTCTGAGATCTGACATTCAGAATCACAGCCACAACAAATAGTTCAGTTTCAGATCCAGAAACCTAACCCAAACTGTGTATATTAAGAAGAAACTCAAACACAGTGCTAGTGTACACAGGTTCAACTGCACAAAACTGGTTTTCTCTCTTAACCTTTACCTGACGCGTTCTTCAAGTATTGTTTGCCTAGTTGGATTTTCAGCCTCGCTGAACTCTTCAAACTTCTTGCTCCAATTAAATCATTATCAAATATTTTATAATGCAGAGCTGCCTTCTCCAGTTATAAAGATAATATTTGCCAAATTTCTTCTTTTGATAAGTTTATTTTAAGTTATTTACCTTGTCACATTCCTTCAGATTAGAAACCTTGTGTCTGTGATTTCTTCTTTTTAAGGGCAACAGAGTATGGAATTTCACTTCAAGTAAAAGCTTTGGCTCTGTATTTTGCACTTCTCTGAGGGGATGCTGATATTTACAGAGAAGAGCTTGTGCACATGCGAATATGAAACAGGTTTTGTGGGCAGGATAAGCTACATTGCATTTACCACAAAAATTTAACTTGGGTGGTTATTGTAGAAGAACTGATGTTCTGTTGGTTTGCATGACTATTCTTGTGCTAACCTAAGAGCATCAACACAAAGGTTTAAGAGAACTTAAAACCCCAAACCCTTTAAAATTAGTGCAGATTGACTTCCTGTTATATCTCCCCAGACAAGATCTAAAGGTGTGGACTTATGAATACTTTTGCTAAAATGATGCTAACAGGGCAGTCTGATGCTCTCATTAAGAGGTACCTAAGCTGGCATTAGGCTGCAGCCATGTAAAGCAAGGTAACTGCAGTGAGCTGTGGGCATGTCTTACTCTGAAATAGTTGTGAAGCAGATTAGACCTTCGAGTAGTTAAGCAACCTTAGATATACCATGAGGTTAGAGTGTGTATGCTGGCAGTCACTGCAGAACAGAGGCACTGCACCTGTGTGCACCTTTGCTGAGGCCAGTGTTTCTTGTGTTCTTCTCCAGGATTCTGATAAACCTGCACACAGGAAGCAGTGGTGGGGACAGGATAAGCAGCACTGTGGTGGAGGAACAGCGAGGGGTGGTTTCACACTTTAGTCTGTCAATGACAGATAAGGTGAAGTGATATGAAGACTCTCTATGGTATGGAAATCAGCAACTGCAAGGAAGGATGCCAAGCCCAAAGAATGAAGACTCTGGGGCATGGGTGTGCTTTCAGGGCCCCTAATTACTCTTTAGATTATTTTTACTGTAGTAGTGAATAATAATAATGATTTGAAAAGTGGTTTCAAGACCTGTGTTCTCAAACCTCAGAGCACCTAAGACAGTCACCCTAGTGCTGCCAGCCTGACTGTCTGTATAGGGGGAATTGTATGAGCTATATCCTGTGTATATATCTACCACAGGATTTGTGTGAAACTAAGAGCATATGTATATAAGAATCAGAACCCCAAATGTCCTTTAAATGTTTATTTGGTTTAAGTAATTTATTTATGTTAACCCAATTCCAGTATAGGAGTTAGCTGTTGGTAAATACTGTTGTAATCTTGTTGATAAAATTATTGTCATCCAGGCATATGGACTCAGCTGTAGCATAGGAGTTTGCCTTAGAAGGAGGAAAGACAACTTCTTTGAAAGCATTTATTTAGGACAGAACTTAACATTTTTTCAGCGTAAATTGCTTACTGTTTCAGCACAGAATTTTTCCTTCCATGATGTGTCTCATCCTCCAGTCTGTAAGAGAAATGGGCTGAAATGAATGCATGTGAGAAACTGTATAAGTTGTTCCTAGCAATGCAGATGTGTATTATTTCATGTATTTCATACAGCATCACTTCATATATTGTGTTATACATAGTGCACACTGCATGTCTTCACAACTGATGTCTTTACAGGCCTTGTTCTTGGAGCTCTATGACTTATGTGCAGGCTGGTAGGAAGGAAAACCTTGTGCTAATAAGCCATATACACCCACTGTTTTAGCCATTCAGCAGCACGATGGCACTCTGCTGTGAGCATGTAGCCCACTTGGCCTACATGTTAGCAAGTCTGCAGCCACGTAGCATAAATTCAGGAAATGCTGACTGATTGCTACTATTTCTTAAACACTCAGGGCATGGCTTTCTTGTCTTCAAGGAGTTGCAACTAAAATATTTTAGCTGAAATGGCATCAATCGCACTTAAGGCTTTTTTTACTATTTTACTGGCTTTACTGGCTTTATCAGGAAACACCAGAGATGGCAGATTTCTATTAAATATTTACACTATATTGTTTTTCTTTTCAAATTCTTTGCAGCTGTATGCTTTGTAGGGCTTCCCTGTTATCAAATATTTACAGTGCTTTGCATGTGACTCCATGTTATATGCAAATGCACAGCGTGTTATACAGATAGAGCTCAAGTTAATAAGAAGGCACTGTCCTTGTACTTAATATTTAGTCACTCAAGACATATCAATTGCCACTATCTTCACTTTGGGAATAATTTCATAGAAATCCATAATATTCCGTATGTAGAATTTGAATCTGGTCATATATGAATCATTAAGGAAGTATCATTAGGAAGGGTAACTAGGATCTAATAATGCCTACCTGACCTAACATATTCATGATGAACCTCTGTAAATTTCTTGTAGTGATAGTTGCTATAACATTACCCATGGTGTACAACTACCATGATGAAAAGCAACCACAGTGCTAGAATTGATAATCTGGTGGTAGAGCAAGAAAATGTATTTCTCACCCTATAATTTTTTTACAAGCTAATTTTTCTCCCTTAAAATGAGAATATGTCATTTTTAAGGTTATCGAACTCATAATTTGATATTTTATATCATAGAATCATCACAGATTCATAGAATTTAGGGGTTGGAATGGACCTTACAGATCATCTAGTCCCAACCCCTGCCATGGGCACAGACACCTCCTCAGTAGATCAGGTTGCTCAAGGCTTCATCAATTGAAATACTTCAAAATATAATTCCAACTAATATCTTTCACACTGGCTGCTTTAATTTTAGTATTGTTAAATGTTTTAAGAGTAATATCATTCCAAAAATTGTTAATATGTGCTTGCCAACAGTTTAGAAGTTACTGGGAAGATAAAGGGAAGACAGACATGTAAACACACACATAGAATAGGATCACATAAACCTTTCTATGTGTATGTATCCTCTGAAGCTTTTCTCTATATGTCACTTCCAATCCTAGTGTATAGATGATGTGCAAGTTGGCCTATGGGAAATACATCATGTGGATCTAAAGCTGCTGGAGATCTGCCACAGTTTTTTAAAATTATCCATATGTTTGTGAACAAGTCACCCATGAGTTTGGTTTTAGGTTGGATTACATATAAAGATGGTCCCAATTAATCAATTACTGTAAGAAAACATTACTGTCTGCGTATTCATACTACAGCACTTACTCTCTTTCTCTGCATTGAATTTGTTATTGTACAGGTTTTAGGGAGCAAGCCAGAGCTGCCCGAGTGTGGTGATGATGATGATGAGCTGGCTGATATTACAAACAGGAGAAGTGCTAAACTATATATGGTAAGTGATTGATTGATTGATTTATAGTTAGGTACACTCAACAGTTCTCACACATTCATTCACCCTTCATATATGGAGTTCTGGCTTCATTTACAGACATTCACTGGTCTTAAATCATCCGGTCTTCTTAATTTTAACAGTGAGAGGTTTAGTGTCATACATGATTTAGTTATTCTTGGCAGAGTTAGAAAGATAGACAGTTATGTTATATTTTTTATATAAATTCAACAGAATTGGAATGCCAAATTCCTTTCTTTTGCAATGCCCTTTTCCTCCTTTCTCACTTGCGATGGTTTAACACTGACTGGACCAGTCTCACTGCCAGGAAAAGTACCGATGAACAAAATGGATTAAATACCTGCTCCTTTAAATCAGTGAGAATTTTATGATTACATTCAGTTAAGTTATGATTTTTCCTCATGTTGTGCTAGGCACACACTGTTTCCTAGAAGAGGCATGGAATTTATTCTTTGACCTGTCAGCATGGTATCTGACCTATATGCAAGGCAATGCAACTATTTCTGAAAAAAAATCATCTCCAGGCCTCTATTTTTGCTCCCCTTTCTTTCATATTCTCCCACTTAAGATATGAAGTGAGAAAGAATTTGGAAAAGGGGATTGTTTTTAATGAAATCTAGAGCATACTTTATCCACCCACCCCTTCCCCCCAGTTAAAAAAGGATTATTTTCTCCTGAAGACTGCAAGAAGAGTATGTTTTTTACAAACTCTCACTAGCATTGTGAACTGGACCTTTCTCTTCAGCACTTTGTTCTCTGTCTCATGCCCTGTGTGTCAGCAAAGAATCTTTCACTGCCATACAATCTGATTTCATTTCTTCCCCATCGTCACGTAACAAGGAGCATTTGGCCAACAAGTGGCAACACTCTTGACAGCACATAGTGCCACTGGATCCTCAGGTGTGTGACCTTTTAGGTGCCATCCACAAGAGTTTCAAAGCTGCTGTGAAGTGAGAGAGAGGACGAGTCACTCCCTCCACAGCTCCTGCATCCCACAGACCACAGCAGGATGGATCCACCTCTCTCCCTGCTTCTTACATGATTTTTCCACTACCCATAGGTGTGGCTGGGGTTTACAAGAAACTTGTGTGAGGTGATCGTTGTGACAAGGACATTTTTAGTCCTAGTTGTCTATGTGTTGTGTTTTACTTCCCATTAATCATTCCTTTCATGACAAAAAAACCCTGGTGGATGGAATAAAAAAGAAGAAGGCCTGCATGTATGATCAAGACTATTGTAGCAAGACAGAACTAGAGAAGAGAGAGTGCTTGCAGTGCATTTCAGAATACTAAGGACTCTCTGAAATTTCTGTGGATATCTAATAAATTAATCTAAGTAGACAGGGCCTGCTAACAGAGCTCTATTAGCTGGATTTAAATGCGCTGCAATATAAGAGTAAGTGTCTAATGCAGGAGACAGGTCTATGATGAGCCCTCAAGAGTAGGTACAATATTTGATTTTTATTTGTTGTTTACAGTGGTAATTCCCTTCTTGTGCTTCCATAATATACAATGGAAGATATAATGGTGTATTAAAAATTAATATTTAATTATGAAAGGAAATAAAGATTGCTAGAAATGTTATTTACAATAGTAATAATTTATTTTCACTAGTAGTAACTGGTCTCTTCAGTTATACAGGAGTGAACTGTAAAAGGTTTCAAAGGTCTACATGAACTTACAGTGGTGGTAGAGGTTACAAAGCAGATTCAGCAACAGGTCTTATATTACCGTTTCCAATTAAAGACCTGTAGGTTATAAATGTAGCTATTTCACTTGTTAGGGTCAGTGTAGGACCTATTTTATTATAATTTCAAATTCTGTTTTTCAGCATGTACATGTACCTTTGGCTTCAGTGCAGGTTGCTTGGTAACAGGGACTCCACCAGTTCAGCTGAGCATATAGGGGGGACTGAAGAAAACACAGATTTTTAACTTTGAGCAGTTGAAATGAAGTGGGAGAGAAACAGATTTATTTTAAAAAGTTGTGAGACAGGGATCCAACAAACTCCCTAAAATTAACACTACGTCTCCCTCCTAAAATTAACACTACGTCTCCCTCTATTGGACATAAAATGAAATGAAACAAAAAAATAATAATCATTAGCCTGTCTTACTTTCCAGCAGTACACAAATTTCCTATAGCTATATATATAAGAATGGCAACTGATTTATGTAGTAATTTTAGGAGCAGAAATTAATTTGGTTCTAAAAGCCAGAGTTGATGTGTATTTGAAACCATTGCTTTCTTAGGTGTCAGATGCAAGTGGGTCCATGAAGGTGTCTGTGGTAGCAGAGGAAAACCCCTTCTCCATGGCTATGCTTTTGTCTGAGGAGTGCTTCATTCTGGACAATGGTGCTGCCAAGAAGATCTTTGTGTGGAAAGGTAAGAGATCACTTCTGTTGCAGCTTCAGAAGCTATGCAGAGATCCCTAAGGAACTGACACAACACCCTTGGGATAGTAGCAGGAATTTAATACTGGCTGGATACAGTACCCTGCACACAGTTCTTCCCTGATGCAGTCTGTGGACAAGGATTGCTCACTGGCGTAAGGGCCTCAAGACCGAGTCTTGTCTAAGGATTCTGGCTATTGTTGAGGTACCTGTAAGCTTGTGTGCTGAAGTGTTTATCTAAGCAGCAATTACAAAGCAAAAATGAATAATTCTATTAGTCCTGTATATTGTCATCAAATCCTTGTCTTCTGGGATAAAATCTGGGCACTGAACATTCCATAATGGGTAGGTGTCTCCATACATTGCTCCAGATGTGTGAAATTGAAAGGTGTGTGTCTTTGGTGCTTCTTTATTTTCTTGTGAATATTTTTCTGTGGTATCATCAGTACTCAGAGGAGTGTCTGCAGTTGCTTCCTCTGAACATTTCCCTGGAGAAGAATACTCTCCTACTGGGGAATTAGGTCTGGATACCATGTAGCTTAATTGTTGTGGTACTGCCATTGCACCCAGTGCTGAGTATCTCCCTTTTTTTCTCTAAGGTAATGTATTAATTATTCTGTTGCATTTGCATTTTGCTGTACCATGTGAAATAGCAAATAATTAATTGATGCACTTGTCAAGCCTCTCAAGTCAGTCCAGGGAGCATTGTAAGTGTTTCACTTAAAAACTTTATTTGCAGTTAGGGAAACATCCTTTAAAAGAAAACAGTTTTGGAGCATTGTGCTTAGATGGCCTAAGGTCTACCTGACCCCCTGATTCTTGATTTTCATTGTACATGACAGCTCCTAGAAGAGCAAAGCCAAGAGGATCAGGAATAAAATAAACAAAATATGATTTAGGGTCTTTGACTGTGGCCCTATGTGCTCCTGTGTGTATCCTAACTTTGCTACTGCTGGTAACAATATTGTGGGGAAAACCCCCTTAGATTGTGAATCTCACCCTTGCATGGGAGGCTGCATTTAGCATCTCTGCTGGAAATCTTCAGACCACTAGGATGAGAAGTGTGAATTACTTCAGTAATAGTCTCATTCAAAGTGGAATACAATGATAGCTTATTAGAGCATCTGAGCAGACTAAGAGACCTTGGGAATATAGTCACTGACAGCCAGCTGGGACACAGACCCGATACACAGTATTATTCCAAGAGAGACTTTCAGAGATGTCTAACACTGAGCAAGGCTGAACAAGGAGCAATGGATGGGAAAGAG
>NW_008675254.1:34547-63084 GCF_000695815.1 Acanthisitta chloris
GGGAGCTTCTTTTATTGGGACCATGGCACTGCCTGAAGAAGTGAAGGCAGTTCTGGACAGCAGCTTTATTTACTATATTGTGGCACAGCAGGGGAAGACTCAAAGAAAAGACCCAGGGTGTTCTTGCACCTTGAACCAAGCAGATATTATCAAAAGCTTTTTTTTAAAAAAATACAAACACTAAGCAAAAAAAAAAAAAAAAAATCAAGGCCCTCTTTCTTTCTTTCTCTCTCTCTCTCTCTTTCTTAAATTTTAATTTAACTGTTTTCAATGCCACTGAGGTACTGTTTTGGCCATTCAACTTTGTGTGAATCCTCTTGCTTGTGCTATGTCCAGCATTTGTATTTGTTCAAACTGAGCAAAGAGCAATGTCAAATAGAACCTGTCTCAAGGACATCTTTTTTTTTTTCAGGATCTGTACGTTTATTGCCCTTTCCCATGTATTGTTATCCTTCTGTTTTACTCAGGCAAAGATGCTAACCCTCAAGAGAGAAAAGCTGCCATGAAGAATGCTGAACAATTCATACAACAGATGAATTATCCTGCCAATACACAGGTGCGATCTATTTATGAGGTGATACTAGGAGAGCATGAGCTTTGTTAAAGACTTCATTTTCTAAGTCAGCAAAAAAATATTTTTAAGGGCTTGTAAGACATAAGGGCAATATTTCACTAATATATAATTCAGAAAAGTTTCTGTTTGAGTAACTATGTTGGTATTGTATTCCTCCCTTTTCATGTGTCTTGCTTCATTTCAGATTCAAGTCCTTCCTGAAGGAGGTGAAACACCAATTTTCAAACAATTTTTCAAAGACTGGAAGGATAAAGATGAAAGTGATGGTTTTGGCAAAGTGTATGTCACTGAGAGAGTGGCTAAAATTGAGCAGATTGAATTTGATGCTACCAAGTTACATGAGTCTCCACAAATGGCTGCCCAGCATAACATGGTAGATGATGGTTCAGGGAAAGTAGAGGTAATTTTTGTGCTGTATTAAATTGTATCCTGTCTACCTAATGTATTCTGCCACATGTAATGGGATAAGCTGATACTCTATGTTTTGCTTTTTACATTGTTATGTAGAGTAACACTACATTAGTGGCAGTGTTACTTCTACCATCAGAAAGGATAGTTTGAAGTAGAAAGCTAGCTTTATGTTGAGTCCTGTTCTTTTGGTGCTTACAAAAGATGTACCAGTCATCAATAGAAATCAAACAGTAGAAATAATCTCTCATTACACAATACCTTGCAAATATATAGTTCACATGATCCTTAGTCTAAAGAAAAACTTACAGCTTGTATCAGCTCAAAATCTGGATTGGAAAGACTTAGCCCTTGGAGTCAGGTATCCATGCCATGTCTTTATGTAGGTATCCAGGCTACTTTCTGGAGTAACCTTGTATGTCTCCAGTGTGTCTCTCAGGTCTCAGGAAGCCTGCATTTGCAGAGATAAAGATGACTGTACAGCCTTTCTATATCTGTCTAAATCCCACTTGAGGACTGTTGAATGCAGACTGCATGTTGGGATTCTGGAAGAAAAAGAAGGGAATACCTATGTCTCATTGGTGTATTTTCTAGGTTTCTGACCTCATACTTGGGATGGTCCATAAGCTTGAGCCAAAGCACCTTAGTTGTTAACTGGACTGGGTTGTAGTGAATGAAATAGGAAGAAATCTGCCTAACAGTGTGTTATCTGACTGCAGCATGCCTCTCCCAATGATATAATAGCTTTATGATGATCGTAATGTTGTACCATTCTTGTCATATTGTCACCTTAAGATGTTAAGAAAGTAAGGTCAGCACAGCATTATGAGGTGATTGTGTGGCATTAAAGCATTGAGACAAAGTGTATTGCAGTGGCTTTTTGATGGTCATCATTCATTCATTCAGTGAGCACAGGGTGTGTCTATCTACTTCATGAAGAAACCTTTCTAGTTTCATTCCATAACACTTGGGAATAGAAACAAAGGTCACTCAGGGGATGATAGAGTTAATTGCTTCAAGAAGAGTCTCAGGATGAAGGTCAGCATTCTCCAGTGATTTCCCTGTTTCCCCAGATCTGGCGTGTGGAGAGCAGTGGCAGAGTTCCTGTGGGACCTGAGACATATGGACAGTTCTATGGGGGTGACTGCTACATTATCCTCTACACTTACCCCAAAGGGCAGATCATCTACACATGGTATGTTTAGTTGGCTTTGAACAGACCTCCAGCATTTGGATATTATTTTATGCTGACTTTATGTCCTTTTGAGTATAAACTTGTGTAAATGCAAGATTGTTCACTGTGTGTTTGTTGTAGTATAAGCTCTGGGTCGTTTTGAAGCTGAACTTAACCACTGTGTTTCTCCTTGCCTTCCTCAGGCAAGGAGCCCATGCTACAAGAGATGAACTGACTGCATCTGCATTTCTGACTGTTCAGCTGGATCATCTGTTGAATGATCAGGCCGTGCAGGTTAGTGTCTTTTGGATAGCATGCAATACATGCAAATTTCAAAAAGAACTGAAGGGAAGAGGTAGCATTTAAAGACTGGGAATGTCAATTGCTCATGGTCTGTATCAAGCCAAGAACCATGGACTCCTTTTAAAATCACTGGAGAATGCGTATTTGAATCATGCTTTCTGTATGCAGATGCCCAAAAGAACACAGATATACCAGAACCTAAAACTGCCTTTACTTTCCTTCAGCTCTCACTGTCTAAAAATTAGGTTTCAGTCCTGCCTAGACTTACAGCCTCTCTGCATAGCCAGTGGAGAGTGAATGATAAGGTGTTAAGATGATTGGGATAAAATCCTCCCAGGGCAATTCACTCTGAAGCAGGTGCCTGACAAGGCAGTAGCCCTGTGGGAGCCCCCCGTCTCCTTTTGATTATAGAAGAAGCTGTGATATTTAGCCCAGATAAGACACCTGACTTCTAGAGGGCCAAAACTGGGAGATATGAAAGCCATAAGACAGCCAGAACAGGAGAGCATGCTGGAATTATGCAACAGGGTCTGGCTTGTCCTTGCATTAGTGAGGAGCATAACTTGGGTTTTCCCATCCTGCAGTGCTTGCAGCTCCATAAATGCAGGATACACATCCTCATGTGCACAAATGGGGTGTGCAAGGCAAGGCACAGGACATTGGCAACTGAAAGGTGTGGGAGATAAACTAATCCTAGCGTGACTAGGTATGTTCTTCACTAGTGAGGAGCCGTGGGTAGGAGAAGGCTTCCACAGAAAAGCTAGAGCAGTAAGACGACAAGAGACAAGCAGATATTTTCTAGGCAGTAGGAGATAATTCTGTGATCCCCATTTCTTAATTACAAATGTAAACGGCTTCCCCTCCCCACCAAGGTACAGTTCATTTAGATGGTAGCCCCTACATTTAGCCATTAATCAGTTATTATTTATGACTGAAATTGTATTAAGGAAGGATTAGAACACTTCTAGGTAATTACTGCTTGAAATATTCCTTACACATGTTCTATATTTGGACAGAGTCCAGCACAGTACAGTCCTGCCTCATACATGAGACCAATACTAATACTACAGAAAAACAATATTACTGCTAACAGTTGTAAGAATAATGTGCTTAAAAATATTTTTATTAAAGCTGAAGTATTTCCATTTCACTGTAATAGATGTGATGCTTAAAAGTAAATATAATACGTTACCGTGCTTAACATCTGTATCAGCATTATTTGACAGATTTAAGTGTGCTATTTTGTATGGTCACTAGATGGCACGACAGCACAAATGACTATTAAAAAATCAGGTTTGCAGAAGTATGTTCCACTCGGCATTTTGGGAGGCTTGGCTTTTTTTGTTTGTTTGGGTTGTCATGTTGGTTTTTTTCGTGTTTGGCGTTTTTTTCCCCATTTGTAAAATCCTGCTGCAGTTTGGCACCTACAAGTATATGTGTCCTAGGTTATCCTTATCAGACAACTGTAGCAGCCTATCCAGCTGTGAAATAAGCTGTTACTTATTTTAGTTATTGTTAGTGTTTAGTTTAGTTTAATTAAGTTTAGTTTAGTTATTATTACACCTGCTCCTGCCCAGCTTCAGTCACCCCTCTGGGCACCCCAGCTCCCAGCTGCCCCAGGCCTCACTAGGAGCTCTCCACTTCCCCTACTCTGCTAACTATGCAGCACATCTCATTCCCTTTTTATGCCTTCTTTCTGAGAGTGAAAGGCAGGGAGTTGCAGCCCTCCACCTTGGCAGGTGGTACAGTTACAAAGGAAGAATAAATGGTGGTATACAAATAACTTTTATCATACATTAACATAAAAATAGTTGTTCTTCACAGTGCAATGCCGTATTTTAGATGGCAGTAGCATCTTTTGCACCTGTAATGGAGGTTCATTTTTGTCATCCATGTTATCCTCTGGAAGATAAATTCATGCTCATCTTTTTCATCTTCTTGCAGATAAAATACACATGGGAATAATGAATAAAATGAATAACCATTCTCTTCTGCTTAAATACAGGGCATCTAAACTTCCAAGATGTTTTTTCAGGGGAATTAAGTCACTCTATAAAACACCATGAAATGACAGTTCTTTTGAAAAAGAGTAATTTTCTTATTACAGTAGATAGCAGCCATTTTAATCAGCTCAACATTCTGTTAGAAGTTTGAATCTTGTCTTTGTGTCAGCATGATTGACAAAAAAAATCTCACAAATGCTCCAACTCTCTATGTCTGGAACTATATTTTTAGATCTCAGCTTGCCACTTCTCATTTGTGCTAACATAACATTATTGGCTAACAACGCCTATGCTAGTCAACAAAGACCAAAAATAACCACCTGTATCCTTTTGTTTCTTTTATTGCATTTCTTTACATATGTACAGATCCGAGTCACTCAAGGCAAAGAGCCTGCACATCTACTGAGCTTGTTCAAAAACAAACCACTTATAGTCTACAAGGATGGGACATCCAAGAAAGAAGGTCAGAAACCTGCTCCACCCACACGACTCTTCCAAATCCGCAGGAATCTGGCAGCCATTACTAGGATTGTGGAGGTAAGGTCACCTGCTGGGTAAACCAACTATTCCCCATGGGAAATGGTATATCTGCCATCTGACTAATCTTATTGGGTAGGAATGCAGAACTCCAAATGCAATCCACTCCTCTATGTGACCAACCCATCTAATAAACCAAAGAGAATATGCTGTAACTGGCTGCAACCAATCTACATCGTTCAGAGGAAGCTGTAAGAAAATGCACAGCAGTCAGTCGACAAAGAGTAGACAAGAAGTCAGCAACCCCTATGAGATGGTGTTTCCTATTTTATGAGCCTTTCCTACTGCCAAACAGTCCTAAGATTTGCCCTTCAAGTCAGTTCTCTGTCTTAGGGTCTTTTCACTACAAAACTAGGGAAAAATTGAAGACCAAAAGCATAGCTGATTAACATGTCTACACATTTTATATAAACATGCAGAATACTTATTACATTATTTGAAAATGTGAAGAATAAAACAATTTCTTCTTTGATCTAGGTTGATGTTGATGCAGTGTCACTAAACTCTAATGATGTCTTTGTTCTGAAACTGCCAAACAACTCTGGCTACACCTGGGTAGGAAAAGGAGCAAACAAAGAAGAGGAACAAGGAGCTCAATACATTGCAAGTGTTCTTAAATGCCAGACTGCTAAGATTAATGAAGGCCAGGAACCAGGTTAGTATGAGGTCATGTGGTTGCTAATAGGCAGCTGAGGATACACTGCACTGCATGGAGATACAGCCTAAATAGTTTTTGCAATTGTATATTTTATAGGCAGAAGCATATGCTCACTCTCTTCCTTTGAAAATTCAACCTGACATTTGCCATGGAGATCTATCCAGAACTAGCTGATGCACAAGCAGTGCAATGTCCTGGAAGTCTGTAGGGCAGGAGCACGAGCTTCAGAGGAACAGGGTCTTTTCTTTACCCTGAGTGTCTAAGAGAGGAGAAAGATAGCACATTGCTAAGACTAAGAGAATTGGTATTGTTCAGTCTGGAAAAGAGGAGGTATGGTGGTAATCTAATTGTGACCTTAGAAGTATGGTGGTAATCTAATTGTGACCTTCTAGGACCTGAAGGGAGCCTACATGAAAGATGGAGAGAGACTGTTTACCAGACTGTGTAATGACAGGACAAGGGGGAATGGCTTCAAACTGAAAGAGAGTAGGTTTAGATGACATAGTAGGAAGAAATTCTTTACTGTGAGGGTGATGAGGCACTGGAACAGGCTTCCCAGAGAAGTGGATAACCCCATCGCCGGAAGTGTTCACGGCCAGATTGGATGGAGCTCTGAGCAACCTGGTCTAGTGGAAGGTGTCCCTGCCCACGGCAGGGGGGGGTTGGAACTAGATGATCTTTAAGGTCCCTACCAACCCAGGCCATTCCATGATTCTGTGATTCTTTATAGGTCTGCAAGTGGTATTGTTATTTTGATGAACTTCAGGAAGTACTGTAAGAAATGCGCTTATCTTTGAGACAGCAAAGACATTGTTTAAGGATTCCTGAAACACTATCTAACAAGCCAAAAGATCAAATGCTAAATCCACTGGTGAATAAATTATATATTGTGTCTTTCAGAGGAATTCTGGAAAGCACTTGGAGGTAAAAAAGAATATCAGACGTCCTTACAACTCTTGACAAAGGCTGAAGATCATCCTCCTCGCCTGTATGGTTGTTCTAATAAGACTGGCAGATTTATTGTAAGTATAGGAGGGATACTTTCTGTTTAATTATATAGTTTCTGGTGTATTTTGCCTTGGGAATCAGCTGTCATTAAATGAATATGGGGATCTGGCTTAGTTAGCCATGCTTGGCAAGAGCTAGAGAGTTGACATTTGGTGGTTTAAACAGCCCAAATGCAAAGGACAGACAGAATAATTAATACTGCAGAAGTTTGCATGCAGAGCCTGCTCCAGCCTGGAACTAGAGGCTTGCAGATGCAAAAAGATAAAGTATTTGCTCAGTCAAAAGCAATTTTATTGTTGTAGAGCATTGCCAGATTGCTATCAATTTGCTGAGAAAGTGCAGGTCAGTGCCTTACCCCTTATGTGTTTGGTAGTGATGGTGAGGCAAAGAAATGTTGCTTGCCAAAAATCCCTAGCAGTCTGAAATTTTCCATGGAGATTTAAGATGTGTAATTATGCCTTTAAGGTATTGGCCTGTGCTCAAAGAGGTAGGAAAACCTATTTCCTTGGCAGAAATACTCAGAGTTATGCACTGGGTATTGAGTCTGTGATTCAGGCTTAATTACTTACTGTGTTCTGGGAGGGCAGTGCTGTGTCACTGTCTGGCAAGGATGCACTCATTTTTAGGTAGGGGACACAGCTGACTATCATTTCTGCAGTCTCCTTAAGGCATAGCCCAGTCACTTGGAGAGGGATAAAGAAAAAAGGATCCTTAATAAGGACTCTAAAATCTTATGAGAGTAGTAAAGTGTATTTTTCTAACAAGCTTCTAAAATACTCCTGTGAAATACAGTAATAGGAACCAACCCCTCCGTAATAATCTGCTGGGAGCTATAGACTTGTTTGGTTTTTATTTTAAATTACCCTCCATATTCTATGAAACTCCCTCTTTCCTGTAGCATTTCTCTAGTAACTGAATCATCACTAGTAGAGCTCCCCAGAAGAGGGAGGTCAGATCACTCTGACCTTCTGGCCACCATAACACAGGGTGGGGAAAACGAATGACTTTGGCACCTTCTGCTTATCGTCCTTTTAGCATTCCTACATGGCCACGCATAGATAAACCCTTGACAGTTCTTCAAAACTCAACTGTAATTGTGAAGTGACTGGGAAGCTTGGGTGTGTATTCCGTCACTGAGCTCACCCACTGCAAACCAAAGCAGTTTCTTTTCCTAAAAAATGACTGTAAGCTGCATGACTACATCAGCTGATATCAGCTTCGTTGGTTCAAGGTGCTCTGTGGAAATATCCCTAGGCCCTTCTTCTGGCAGACCTTAGTCCCAGATTAACAGTAGTCAACAATTACAGTGTAAACCTACCAATATCCTACCAATTCTGACAAACTGAAAGCTGATTTTATAGGACATGTCATTATGTGCTTTGTTTCCTTTCAGAGAAACACTCTTGACACATTCATCAAGTCAGTTTAGGCCTTGATCCTTTAGAAGCAAAAAGAATGGCTCACAAGACTCTGGACTTATCCTTTTAAAAATAGCTTTGGTCTGTGCAAAATTGTGTATCTTGATAAATCATTAAAAACAAATAAAAAAACCCCAAACCATAATATTCTTTTTAGATTGAAGAGGTCCCAGGAGAATTCACTCAGGATGATCTAGCTGAAGATGATGTCATGTTGCTGGATGCTTGGGAGCAGGTGAGCTGTGTACTTGACCACTGCTTTTTGTGATAATAAGGACAATTTATTCTTAACCACTTATTTCATAAGATGGCAGGAAAAATCATTGTGTGAAAATGGAAGCAGTTTTGTTTTCTTCAAATTATACCATAGGGAGCTATATTTTTGAGCTATATGATATGCTAGTGTGAACACACACAATTGAGTTCCCAAGCATGTGAGACCACAACAGGCACCTCCTGTTTATAAACCAATGCAGGCTGCAAGAGTATAAGCCCCAGCAGTGTTCTGAAAGGTTTTCAGTAGAGTTCCTGGCAGCAACACCTACAAAAAGTCCTATAGGACAAATACTAGGGACAAATACTAGGGACAATACTAGGGACAAATACTAGGCCCTTCCACAAATTTCTTCAGAATAACTGGGTGCAGGGTGACAGAAACAATCTTCCTCAGTTCCCTGGTTCACTGAAAACTAGAAATGTGGAGAGGTTTTTGAATTACAAGGAGACTCACTGTGGATGCAGAGAGCATAACTATTTCTCACGGTGTATTTTCTCTACCCTTCCTCTCCTCTTGGAGGGAAAGGGGAGGAGGCCACAGATCCCACTTTTTGTCTTCTTCAGCCTAACCCTTAAGGAACAAAAGGCTGAGGTTTTTGGAAATGAGAAGGAATGTCCAAGGTCCATGGGGGAAGGTGGAGGAAGAGCTGGATGGAAAGTAGTTGGTACATACTGACTCAGATAAGAAGGAAAGAAGTCTGGGACATGTAGCTAGTTTCCAAAAGAATCCTGGACAAAAGAAGAAGAAGGGGGGAGGGGGGTATGGATTGCTGATCGAGGCTCTGGTTGTTGGGTTTTTCAGTGGATTTTCTAGCAGTGACTGGGGGTAGCACTGATCACAGGGCACAAATGTTGATGCACACACAGAGCTCAAACCAGAGAGTATTTCTATGTGCACCAAAGAGCAATTTCCTTGGAAAATTCTAAAAGATATGAATGGAACTGCAGTCCCTCACAAGGGAGAAGAAAAACATCAATTGTCATTTGTGAGAGCTGTGTATCTCTGCAGTCTTTTCATAGTATATATTCTTTCTCCTAGTGGAATCAACTATTTTGTACTTTTCCTGCTGTACACAGCATCCTTGTAACAACATGGAAACTATATCTTTCTCTCCTCTGTTTGCAGGTTTTTGTCTGGATTGGGAAGGATGCTAATGAAACTGAACGACAGGAATCTGTTAAATCTGGTAAAGCAAATCAATCTGGCAGAATTCTGAGTAAAGTAGCATCAATATTACTTAAGAGAAAAATATGATGTAGAAGAAATCTAGTTAAAAAGTGTTACCAAGCTTAACAGGATTTAATCTAGGAGAAGATTATTTTCTCCTTTAAATATGCTTTAAAACTCATTGAATCTTTGTTATCTTTAAGTTTATGAAGGATAAAATTAATCAAGATAGCATTACCAGGCTGCAGAGCTTTTTTAAGAGTATGTAGGAGAGCTCCATGAAAAGAAACTGCACTGAAAAGAAAAAGAATTTAAAAGGAGGTCCCTACTGAGCTGCACCCTCACTTATGTATATAGAGAAAGGAATGCCAACACTGCCACCCTTCACTAAGTTAAATTTGGAGGAGGAAATTCCAATTGCAGAACAAATTAAGACAACTTACTTGGAGTGCATCTCCTTGAAAAATCATGTGTCATCTCTGGTGTGATTTCACATAGCTGAGCCATTCTGACAAAGTTTGTGCTGAAAATGCTTGCAGCTATTTCCCCAGAGCAGCTATGATTACCTGGCTGTGCTTCCTGTAGGTGGTGATGGCACATTGTGATGTCAAGACAAACTATCTGGATTTCAGTAAGGCATTTGACATGGTCTCCCACAGTGTACTTCTAGAAAAACTGGATCTCATGGCTTGAGTGGGTGGACTGGATGTCCCAGAGACTTGTGATGAATGGAGCTAAATCCATTTAGTGGTGTTCCCAAGGGCTCAGTATTGGGGCTGGTCCTATTTGACATATTTACTGATGATCTGGACATGGGGATTGAGTACATCCTCAGTAAATTTGCGGACGGCGTGAAGTTGGGTGGGAGTGTTGATCTGCCTCAGGGTAGGAAAGCTCTACAGAGAGACCTGGACCACCTTGATCAGTGGGCTGAGGACAACTGCATGAGGGTCAGTAAGGCTCAGTGCTGGTCCTGCACTTGGGACACAACAACCCCATGCAGCACTATAGGCTGGAGAAGGAGTGGGTCAAGTGTTGTTCACCAGAAAGGGACTTGGGAGTGCTGGTGGACAGCGGCTCAATATGAGCCAACAGTGTGCACAGGTGGCCAAGCAGGCTTATGGCATCTTGGCCTGTATCAAGAATAGTTTGGCCAGTAGGACTAGGGAAGTGATCATCCCCCTGTACTCAGCATTGGTGAGGCCACACCTTGAGTACTGTGTTCAGTTTTGGGCCCCTCAGTTTAAAAAGGACAGTGAGGTGCTGGAGTGAGTCCAGTGAAGGGCAATGAGGCTCATGAAAGGCCTAGAACACATGTGGTATGAGGAACAGCTGAGGGAGTTGGGTTTGTTTAGCCTTGAGAAGAGGCAGCTCAGGCATGACCTTACTGCTTTCTACAGATACCTGACAGGGGGGTGTAGAGAGATGGGAGATGGTCTCTTCTGCCATGCCTGCAGGAAGAGGACAGAGGGTATGGCCATAAGCTGAGACAGGGGAGATTTAGATTGGATGTCACTGTTAGGGTGGTCAGGCATTGGAACAGGTTGCCCAGGGAGGTGTTAGTCACCATCCCTGTAAGTGTTTAAGAGGCATCTGGATCTGATGCTGGAAGATATGGTTTAGGGACTAGGGGTTACAGCAGAGTGGCAGGTTAATGGTTGGACTTGATGATTTTGGAGGTCTCCTCCAACCTTGATTACTCTACGATACACTGGCTTTTACATGGGGAAAATGGCAATGAAGCTTGTGTCTCTGCACAGCACCAGCAAACTTTTTTCCTGTCTAAAAGCTAAAACCCAGCTGCATGGCAACAAACTGATCAGAGCAGCAAACCCTCTGTTTTAACCTCATGGAAAATTCCTCCACTGGAAGCTGGGAGAAATCAGTAATTACCTGATCACTTCATTGGCTTTGAAATAATTTAATTGACTACTATATTGCAGTAGCCCTGGGCTCTTTCACTAGGGCTTTTAATGTAGTTTTTATACAAAAGGAATGAACTAATACATTACATGCTTTATTTCCTCTCTGTTTTTAGCCAAACGCTATATTGAAACAGATCCTTCTGGCAGAGATAAGGGCACCCCCATCGTAATCGTGAAGCAGGGGCACGAACCCCCAACATTCACAGGCTGGTTCCTGGCTTGGGACTCCAACAAATGGAAGATGTGATCTCTCCAGGGAGACTCCAACTTCAAGCCAAAGAATTATCAGAGCCTAGCTACTTTTCTAGTATTTTTAAGCATAAGCTTATGCAACAATATGACGCATCTGTTGTTACACTTTCCTGAGCTTTGATATATTTCTGTGAATAACCTAGAAATCCTTAGCACTGGAAAGGATAAATGATAATTATAAACTAGCCAAATGGGGTGAGTCGGGCTTTTCTAATAGTAAATACAGAAAGTGCTACCAATCTTTAATGCTTAAAGAAAGAAATCTACTTTCTTTAATCTATTGATTCTTCAAACGGAAGCTGTGGATCAGTTTATTTTAATGTGCTAAAGTGGACCAAATTCTGCCTTCACTTAAAAATCCAAACTAATGCCACAGCAACTCCTTTAGATCAAGGTCAGCACAATATTGTGCAGAATTTGGCCTGATAAAGGACTAAGTCTGTATCTGTTGCAAGGGTAGGGCTGGACCTGATTTAATTACTAGGCAAACATATTGCTACACTCAAAATTTCAGATGATGTCTGATGCAGAGTGGGAACTGTGGCTTGCAGGGGGCAAATAAGGGATGGGTATTTTGAGAAAGCTGTATTAAACATGTTTGTTTGCCCTGTTAATACTATAGATTTGGAGCTTCAGACTGAATGCTGTTAGAATAGGAAGTTGACAAAGGTGGGGTTTTTTTGAGGGACTGTCTAGGTTATTGTAATGAATTCCTTTAGATTTCTTTTTCCAGCTCCACCAGGTCTTTTTAACCAAAGCTCTTAAACACATTGTAGTGCATTAGTGCTTTTAAGTGGAAGCAGAAGTAACTTCAAAAACACATACCTTGCCTTAACCAGATTGCACTTAAGCCATACTTTGCCTTGGATGCCTTATTCAGCAGTACTCAGTTCTTTTTCAGCATGCAGACTGCTTGTCAGGGGCAGGATGTGTTTCTAATTTTCTATACAAGTCTTTTTACAAATATCAAGCACATTAAGTGCAAGGAAATGCCTTGTTTCAATAGCATTTCTGGGAATTTGGAGTGTGAGCACAGACCATAGAATACGGCCTTCTCTTTTCTCTCAGACACAGTCACTTGGGCTTTTTTTTATTCTGGTGAATTCAAAAGTACATTTTCAAAATGGTTTTTATTTGTAACTTAGCCAGAAAAGTCTACTTAAGGGCAGTGGGAAGAATTCTTTAAATCTTTAGCACTGCTTTGATCACTTATCCTGTAATGCTTGTTTTAAACAACAATTTGTACAGCTGTAAATCATGTCAATGTGGCTTTTTAATGACAGCATTTTAGTAGTTTTATTATTCTTATAAGTTAGGTTGGAAAGTGAAGTTTTAGACATTTTTGTATTTTTTTTAACATGATTGTGATTTTGAATTCAGGTAATGCCAAAGAGTGAATTTAGTCTGAGGTTATAATATCAATGACAAAAGAATTGTGAAGCTTAGAGATTAATTATAGGAGTTTGTAAGCTTTAAACATTTGTTTAAATCTCTGCTAATATAACTGGGCTCTATATGAATGTAATTTCATTCAAAATAAAATTACAAAGAACAGTATTCTACATGCCAGACTGATATTCCTCTCTCTGACATACTGTTGCTCAGTGCTTCCACTGGTGTCCAGCAAAACTTCCTAAAACCCCCAGTAGGTACCTTCCCTTTTAGACGGACAATGCAATGAGAAGTTACTTGTTGGTGCCATTTTACCCAATGGAGGTTTCTCTTCCCAACAACTTGACAGTTACAAAAAACACAAACCTAAGTGAAGATCAAAGTACTGGGTGCTTATTAGCTTGTGATTTTCCTCTTTAATTAAAAACTACCACTGTTATTAGCAAATGCTTTGGTTTTATAACCTCTTGCCTGCAAAAATGATTGTCCATAGAAATTATTTTATGAAACAGGGGGAAATGGGTTTATGTTTGTTTTTAAAGGACAGGTCTTGCTTTTTATTTGTGAGAGTAGATACGGTGTCCTTCGCCTGCTGGAAGGAGCACAAAGACCTTTTCAGTTCCTCAGCCACTGAGCAGCCTGTAATTGTCCCATGGCCATCTTCACACATACATATGATTCTTCTCATTTTTAAAAAATAACAGTTATAGTAGCTTCTGAACCAAGGATTAGACAAGATTTGCCCTTCTTGTACTTAAACATCTTCCGGAACACTGAGGGCTCTGTACTGGCACAATCTGCCAGCATGTTCTCCAGCACTGTGAAAGCCTCTTTTCAGTTCCCTTGCACAAGACAGAAGAGCTTTTGTTGTCTTCTGGCCTGGGCATTGGAGTTTGTAATACATTGTCCTGGCACGTTGGTTACTGATGTTGAGAAGAGCATTGAGAGCTCATAAGGGAACAGTGTTCTCAACTGGCCTTTAAGCACAACAGCTGCTAGCAACATTGTTCTTGGGTTTACTTGCCAGTGAGGAAGTTTATTTTTCACACATACACGCACAGTACACACAAAGATGTATTTCTTTCTCTCAAGAAGAAGAGAGGGAAGGGGAGAGAGAAAGGGAGGACAGACAGGATGGACCATGAGTGCTTGGAAATGTTAAAGATTAAGCTGTTTTCAAGAAAATATTTAAGCACATAACTTTATTGATACACACATCAAACCTATCTGACTTGTTTTCAGAATAAATAGAAAAAATTGTGCAGATCTATACAGTACAGTCAAGTTTACTCAAGAATAAACTATGTCTTGCACTATTATCACACAGTAATAGAATGTGCATTCTATTTGTAGTGGCAAAATTAGCCCCTGATTTAGCAGTTTCATTATGCTACCAAACAGAAAGCATTCATATGTTCTAGTGGACGTAAATACAGCATCATTTTTCATCTTGGTTTTATTTCATTACCACAGATGTTAGGAATCCTTAGAACCAACAGGACATCATAGTACTATACAGTATTTTTAATATAACATTATATTGCATAAAATACTATAATCTTAGACTATAACTACAGCTTATGCACAGGAGAGGAGACACCTTCTGGAATCACTGCTCTAAATACCCATTTTGACCAGAGTACACAGTGCTGTACAGCACCAGATCTGCTGTACATGATTATGTTAAGTGTAGCTAAATGCAATTGAGCAGTTTGATTTCTTGCCAGTGCAGACTCACACAGGCTTCATCTGCAACAACAAGAAAATAATGGACATGGGAGATAGCAGAGAGTGGCACTGTGGTACCGTCCCTTCCAGGAGAACTAAGGAATTGTACAGAAAATATTTTGCTCACTGGACTACAGTAGGAGGTGTTCTCAGACATCTCTATAGACTATGAGAACACTCCTTGTTATGAACTTTGTAATCTTCTTGTAGTCTTAATTTTTACTGGATCTAAAAGGGCTAAAAAGAAAAGGAAAAAAAACAACCAGCCCAAACAAGCTTAGTTTTTTCCACGTACTGAAATTGCTCTTCAGAGTCCACTTCTCTATAGGAAAGCTTGGTTAAAAGCCTTCAAACTTGGCTTTAGGATACAACTGCTTCCTCAGCATTCTGCTGAAGTTCTGTCTTTATGGGTTAATTGAGCCAAATGTAAGTATATAAGGAAAAAAAAATTCTAATGAAACCAGAGCTAGATAATACTTTGGTGTGCTAACTTTACAAATCCTTGCTTTTTCTTTCTTAAAGTCAATAATGTTGTCTTTAGATAAAGAAATAGTACATTCCTCCCTTCTTATGGCTAGGACTTCTGCTGCTAAAATCAAAGGAGCTTCTGGTTTAATTGAAAACACAATCAGATCTTTAATCTACTACACATCCTTAATGTCTAATTACATCCTCTCTTGTCTGGCCTAAAGTTACTTTGACCTCCTCTGCCTATTAGCACATTACCTTATGCTACAAATCAATAAGCCACATTCACTTCAATTAAAGCTTCCAAGGTGCAAGAGGGAGAAGGGCAGACCAATGGGAACTGGGGGGCCCACCATGTCATAAAACTAGTGGATGATTGGTCTGGCCCTTTTCTCCCTGCACATCATTTTCCTCTTGACATTAAAGCATGTTTGCATTGCAGGGGAACAAAAAATTGTCCCTACAGTACAGAACATGTGAGCTGATTTTTATTTTTTCTTTTAAATAACAGCAAAAGGAGTTATCCCAGGGGAGCAGGCAGAAGGGGAAACAGTCTGTATCAAGCTTCTTCCTAAGTGCATCCACCCTGTGAGTGCTCTCTCCTCAAAGGGATGCTAAGAGGGTACTGAGAACCACAAGACTGTACCTTTTACTACCACATTTAATCAGTCAGCAGTGAAATGTAGGCTTCTGTGCACAAGAAATGAAAGCATCAAGTGAAAGCATTAATTTTTATTGTTTGTTAGACTGCAGATATTTCTTCAGAAAATTACCTGGAGGGGGGCAAGCAGGACCAGCGACGGTAGGTGCAATGCTTCTTCAGGAATGTATCAAGAATCCAAGCAGTGAGCCTGGGACAATCTGAATGGTATCCCACTGCAAGACCCAGAGAGAGACATGTTTGCTTTAGCCACAACAATGCTTTGATTATTCTAAAAAAGCTTGACCAGTGCTAGAAGAGCACAGCTTTCCCTGCTGCTCTTTAACAGATAGCACAGAGGTGACTCAGGGTGATTTCACAGCAGTTGGCAATATTAACATCAAGGCTGGATGCAATCAGGCAATTTCAACATAATTTACCCAACAACTCACCATGCTTTACCTAGTCTCATGCCCTTCCTACAAAAGAAGCAGCCACAGAAACAATCCTGATTAAAGCAGACCATTGATTGGAAGATTCCAAAACCAAATTTTCCTCCGGGCTTAGATTTTTACAAAGGTGACTCAGAAAGGTCACAGGTTTCCTGTAACAGACCTGGCAGCACATCAGAGTCCCCATTGAACCAGCTGAGTGGGGCATCTCTCTAGATGGTGCCAAAGATTGCTGTCCTTCCCAACACTAACCAGCTGCTCTCCTACAGAACTTGGGTGAGAAGTTAGTTGTTGTAGCAGGGAAAATGGATAGGAGTGGCAGCGAATGTCTTACCAGCATGGACAAAAGGCAGGAAGTCCACTCTAACAATCCCCTTCTCTCTTACAAGTCGACACTAGCTATCTCATGTGCCTTCTGCTGCCAGGCTCTCTCCCATTCTAGTATTAGCAAATACTCTCCAGCATCCAAATAATCCCACATGTGAATTCTCAAAGCCATCTTTTTGTTTTTAAGATGGTGTGAGTAAAGATGATGTAAACCTGTCCAGTATTTAAATAGCAAACTAGGATTCTGGTACCTGTATTTCCTGTGGTCTGTGTGAAGTAAATCACTCCATTTCAGTGCTTCTATTCTACACCTATTAAATGAGGATTTCATCAATCCTGTCCCTGTTTATTTAATCTGATCTGTCTCTTACCATGTGTTTGTACAATGTTTGACCTAGTGAAGTCACTTCTCAACATTGTCATTGTGTAGGTACTGCTCATAATCCAGACAGCTGCCTGGGTTATTGGTGCCAAGCTGCACAGACTTGCTCAGAGCAAGATTAGACGAGATGAGGGCGATGCTTTGGAGACCTACTGAAGCACAGGTGCAGCTCCACCAATGGTGACATTGGGGCAGCAGAGAAAGGGCAGGGGCCAGCTCAGCCAAGAAGTAAAGCTTATATGTTATAACAGAATATGAGCAAAATTAGATACCCCCACAGCAGCACTGTTCAGGGTTGCTTTGCCAGAGCACTTGGTTAAAGCTGTAACTGTGGTGAATCTGCACCAGGTCTATACAAATTCCCCTCCAGACTGGGAGCAGCTTCTCAGGGGATTGTAAGTGTGAGGGGAAGACAAGGCTCTGCTGTGTTTACCAGGGAACAGCAAAATCTTCAGGTGCCTCTTTACTTTGACCTAGAGAGTGAAAACATTTGCTTTTAAAAGGTCTGATCTTCCATGTCCTGAATTTTTTCTGCTGCTCTTGTTAGAGACATGAGACCTCTCTGCAGTACAGCTCATTTTGTTTCTGGCAAGTGGTATTTGCTGGGAGGCTCAAAGACTGTGGCTGTTGATATTTTATTGGCTCTTTCTTTCATAACCAAATTAAACTGGGTAACAGACATCTACTGACACAGCTTCAATCCAGAGGCTGAGTGTGAGGGGTCCTGTCTGCAGTCAAGGGTAAGAACTGAGAAAAGTGCCCGCTGACTACAGACAGGGATGAAGATTACGAAATATCTTGTTCATTTTGAGGCTTTGGTTTTGCATTTAAATGTTATCTCCACTCTTGAACAAATGTCTGCTGGCTGCTGTTATTGGTTTCACACAATTTCATCGTTCTGTCACAGTGAAAGCTTGGAGTTAAGGCCTCTGTGGTGACTGCTAATGGCTATCGTTTTATCTCAACTCTGAATTACCACAGGTCTGAATAACACAGAAAGACATATATGCTTTATGTGCCAGACTGCTGTGCCTTCAATCAATCCTCAGCAAGGACTCAAAGATCAGTGATTTGCAGGGACTGCAGTGGTGCTAACCTAAAAAACCCTCTGTCTGCAGTTGTGCTGAGATGAAAGACCGTGCAGATGTCAGTGTCCCTAAACAAAAGGGCCAGGCTCTTGAAATGAGACTCAGCAGGCAGGATCTCTAAGAGCTAGTAACACGCTTTCACAGAATGACCTATGGTTTCAGAAGCCCTCCACAATTAAACTAGGAGGAAGGGATGCAACCATTTAATCCTCCTCAAAGCTTTCATAGAATTGTCAAGGTTGGAAGAGACCTTTAAGATCACTAAGTCTAACCTTCCACCTAGCACTACCACTGTCATCCCTAAACCACTAAACCATATCATCCAGCACCAGACCCAGATGCCTCTTAAACACCCGCAAGGATGGTGACTCCACCACCTCTCTGGGAAACCTATGCCAAAGCCTGACCATCCTAACAGTAAGAAACTTTTTTCTGTTATCTAATCTAGATCTCCCCTGTCTCAGTTTAAAGCCATTTCCTCTAGTCCCCTTTCTTACGCTTCCTTTGAAGATCAGTTTGGGGTTGCATTTTCTCATGAGCTGTATGCATTATATATTTATCATATTACTTGCCATTTGAAATACAAAGTCTTCAAAGCATGAGGAATTCCCTAAATAGATCCTTTCTATTTACAGTATTGTCCATGCTTATTTTTTCCTTACATAAAGGGGCATTATTTGTTTTATTTTTCATTCACAGCAGTAGAGAGGCCTTGAATGCAGTAAGTCAGTTAGAAAAAAATTGATTATATTTATAGCATCTCACTTCTGTTTCTGCTTCCTAGAATCCTGCCTGGACTCTTCCTTAATTTTCTATGACCAGTGCCAGTAGAGGTGTACAAGAAGGCCTTCAAAGAGGATATGAAAACTGCAGAGTTTACCCTTGCAGCAGTCTGGCTCTTGCAATACTGTCTCCATTCACTGGAGGTAAGTAACTGATTAAAAGCTGAGCTAAACAATCAGTTCCTCCCCACGTTTGTTTATCTGCCTTCCTTACTTTGTTTAAAGCCTGCAAAGTACTCTAGTGTGGCCATGAGAGCCAAAACAAGGGAAACCTATATTATGAAAAAAAGCTGTGGTGTCAACAAAAAGCTTAAAAATGTATGCATTTAAAAATTAATATTTTGGCAGGAATTTACAATTCTAGCGGCAGTAGTTGTTTGGTGCCAGATTCTCTGGAAGAATTCTTCTCTTTTTCAGTATTATAAAACTGGAATGTATGATGCGGTTTGTTTGAATCATATTCTCTGTGAGAGGAGAGCAAAAGTTAGTTTGCAGAGACAGGTTTTATAAGGTCTTCAAAGTGAGTTTACTGTTGTTTCTATCCAAGAATTGAAACCCAGGAGCATGAAAGAGAACTTTCTGCCCAGCACCCTCATAATCAGTTTTCAAATCAATTTTCAAGTGACTTTGCCTTTCAAGTTTATCAAATAGTAGGCCTAATCTTGCATTCAATGAAGTAATTTTGAGATTTACTGTTAACTTAAAAAGAAGACATGGTGAGCTGACAAGATTTAAAAATTCTAGATTACAGCTGAGCAAGGAGCTGAAATCACTGCTCCCTACCCACACAGTGTTTGTCTTCCCTGAAACCTTCTTCTTTCATCCTCCTCTCTGCTTTGTTTCTCCTTCCTTTTTCATCTAATCAAAAATACAAGCCTGGGAGCTCCCTAGGATAAGGGTTGGTTTTCCTTTCGCTATGTTCATATAGCACACTGTAATAGGCTCAGATTTCACACTGAAACTCTTAGTATTGTAACAGAAGAATAGTTACCTTTTTTTGGCTTAAGTTTTAGAAACCTCAACAAATATCCAATACTTACTCAAGTATCAGATGCTCATTGTTTCTCAATGGAAGAGATTGAAACCTTCATGCAGTAGTTCAGGCTGGCTGGTGAAACTGTCCATGCCCCTGGGGGAAACAGCTCCTTTGGAGGCACTGAAACTGTAGTTCTTATCACCTGCAGCCAAACAACTCTGGGCTTGAGAAAAATCCAATCTAGAATGCTTAGCTCTGGTTCATATTCTGCTGACTGAAGTCTACTTTTCATACAAGAAATCAAAGCAAAGGAGTATTTGCCCTTTCTGTTCCCTCCTGTAAAGCTGATATTTAACACCCTCCTGTTTTAATATGGAATTTAATGTATTGATCGAAATCCAGACATGTTCAGGGGCTGGATGCAGCTGCCAGACACCTGGCAAAGCTGCAGAGCTGCCACAGCACAGTTTGTGTCTGCTACACCTTGGAGTACCGTTGAGTTGAAAGAGGGGTAAATGCAATTAAGTCTCAGCTCAAAACTCCTAGTCCTCAGTAAATCTCCAAATGAAAAGCCAGTCAGAAGTCTGACCTTCTTTGCAAACCATATACAATTTGGGCCATATATAATTCTGAGTCCAAGTTTATGTTTTATTTTGCTGGGTCAGATTCAGTATTTTCCCTCATGCACTTCAGATGCCTATTGGATAAATTAATAGATCTTTCCAGTGGCAGTTTTTGAAAATTCCTCACAAATGCCTCACAACTATAGAGCTAAAATGAAGTGTCTGGGAAGGACTTCTTGTAGGAAGTGAAGCAAGCATTACTGGACTGCACAGATGCTCAGTGAGCTTTATCACTCTTCTATGGTTTGAAAACACCAAGTTAATTTATCTGTTAAAGCATATGTTTGTTATTTTTCTTCAGGAACATTGTTAATCCATTAATTACCTCATTAAAGAAATTACAACTGCACTTGAGCTTTAAAATTAATAATAAACTGTTTCTTTCTTAAAAAAAGAATAAAATAAACCCTCCCAGGGAGCCTGCAGGTCTTTCTTTTTACTCATCTAAGATAGAGATGCTTTCAGAAAGCCAAACTAGCTATATTCCATAAATATTTGTTCTGTATGTGACCAGGAGTTATAAGGAGCACTCACAAGCTCCTGTTATGAGGAGCACCGATAAATCATCCAACAGTGGTTGGAGAACATCAAACAAATTGTTTGTGCTCTGTTTCATTGTCTCAGTGGGGACTTCTATTAGCTGTTGCCTCTGAGCACCAAGCTTGAGGAGCTGACTTTATCACTGTACTACCTATATTATTATACACTGAAGCAGAGGCTTTAGATTTTTCACAGCCCTCCTGGGAGCTTAGGCGTATCTCCCATAAAATTTTATTTCCATATGCTGCAGTCTCTGTGAAATCTTTTTCTATTGCTTCTACGCCTTTTTTAGGAGAGTTTTTACAGATCAACAGCCTTCTTGTTTTTACAGTGGATCCCATATATTGGATGGGCATCACCTCTTAGCTGTTGCCAAAAGGGTGGGAACAAATCCAAGAGCCAGCTGTGTGCACACCACACAGGCACAGGCTCCCTGCCCCAACCAGCCCCAGGGACAGGTCGATCCCTCCAAATTAGTGGAACTTCCGTGTGTTGTCTTTTGTGACTGTCTTAGAAATTCTCTCATGGCAGGTTTCAGTGCACTGTACTTGTCCTTTAAGCATTTCATTAACTGTATACTAAATCCTACTCTGTGTGCTGTTACTGTTGCAAGCAGATGGATTGTTAGGAAACTGGCTTAAATGAATGTTTCATCCCACAGTCAGAAGCTTCGGTCAGAGGTTGTACCTCTTTTTTTGAACTACAGTAAATCCACTGAGACACAAATTAATCAAAGAAAAGCCATCCTAGTTCTGATGTTCAAGGTTTGTTTGTCCTATCTTTTACAGTTCCAACAAATCTCAGCACCTTTATCCATGTTAAATAGTTGCGCAATACTTAGAAAGTTCTTTAGAAAAAAATATTTAATTGCAGTTTTCTCTTCGTTGTCATTACTCTGTGTTAGCAATATCACAAAGCAAACAGCAGTATCTGTTATAATACTAAAGTTTCCATTATTATCTGGAGCTGGGAAAATACCTTCACATATTAAACCTAGCCATTCAGGGGCAAAATAAAACAGATGCTGCTCTTGTATGTGTATTTGATATTGTAGTACTTTTAATCTGCTTGCAAACTGCTCCCATTGTATTAAAGAAAAGCGATATATTTAAAAACTGTGCAACCCTTTTCAAAGGAAGCACTCTGAGGAGACGGCAGCTGACACTGAAATCTCAGCTTGATAGAATTTTAAATTATTGAGAATTACTCTGGCATACAAAAAAAGCTCTAAAGTGCCCATGGCTTTTCTGGGGGAAAAAGTACTGGGGGGAAAATAAAGCTCTTGGAACCAGTTCTGTGTGCTGGTTTGAGCTGGAGTACAGTTAACTTTCTTCACAGAGACTAGTATGGGGCTATGTTTGGGTTTTGTGCAGAACACAGAGTTGATAATGCAGAGATGTTTTTGTTATTGCTGAGCAGAGCTTACACAGAGTCAAGGCCTTTGCTGCTTTCCGTACTGCCACATGTCAAGGAAGTTGGGGGTGCATGGGAGATTGGGAGGAGACACAGCTGGGACAGGTGACCCAAACTGACCAAAGGGATATTCCATACCATACCATATGATGCTCAGTATATAATGGCAAGATTTTCAAATAGCAGCATTGAGTAGCCCAGCATTCTCAGTAAAAGAGTGTAATTGACTCAAGTCAGGAGTTGTAGGAAAGAAATCAAACAAAAACACTGTCACAAACTCAGGGCAGGGGCTCCTGTTGCTGAGGAGAATGTACATCTTTGATCAGTATGAAACCACTGAAGAGAGCACACCAGCCAGGGCCGCAAGCAAGATTTTCAAATAGCAGCATTGAGTAGCCCAGCATTCTCAGTAAAAGAGTGTAATTGACTCAAGTCAGGAGTTGTAGGAAAGAAATCAAACAAAAACACTGTCACAAACTCAGGGCAGGGGCTCCTGTTGCTGAGGAGAATGTACATCTTTGATCAGTATGAAACCACTGAAGAGAGCACACCAGCCAGGGCCGCAAAGGTCACATGTAGTATCACACATCAAACACTTTGGAATTGCTCGAGGTGCAGAAGTCTTACCTCACATACTGAAGGATTAAGGTAGGAGGTATTCTGTCAATGTAGTGAAGAAACATATTTGCAGGGTTCTTTTTAGTGCCAGCTGCTTAGTGAAGTGGGGGTAAGGAGACTGGAAACCAGGGGTATCTGAAATAACAATGCTTTTTTCTAGTCTAAAACTGCCCCATAACTAGTCGTTTTTCTGACTATAAACCTTGTATATGAAGACAGGATCTATGCTGAACCTTTATTAATTACACTCTGCTAGTAAATAAACAATCAGTATGGTAGATAGTTTTGTAATACAAGTCCCTAACACAGATGCTGCTGGGGATGGCCCTTCTGCTGTCCCACCTGATCACAGGAAGGAGAAAGTGCTCTACTCACACAACCACATGTACACACAGTGGTCAGACTGTTCCCTGTGCTCTGCAAATGTAGAGTCACTCCCATTACAGCCAGCGCATCAGGGGATGAAGCAACCAAAATTCATAGAGCTTGGAAGGCACAGATTACAATTCTAGTCACCCTAAGCCAATACTTGCTCAGTGTGACTAAGAACATTTATGAGCTAGTACCGCTTTATTTTAGCTAACACACCTAAGCAGCATTGAAGATGCAACTCAGTGTGACTGCCAGTATCAAAGAACGAGGCTGTTTGTTTGTTAGCCTGCTATGTGGCATTATGCTTATTTATGAAAATGAAAGCAGCAAAATGTAAATGTTAGACTTCATGTGAAGGTATGTATGAAATGAGAATAAGTTTAATTAACTGGTCTAATCAGAGTGGTAACTTAAATTGTAACACACGGTGACTTCATCTCCTACTGCTCTAAGCTTTGTTATTTGTTGTTGAGGAAATAAATTAGATTTTCTACAACCAACTACTTTTTAATAATCAAAGCAAAATAATTCATGCAGCATGTAAGTTATCATAAAAGAATTCAGCAGACATAGCGAAGATGATAAAAGTCTTCGTGTAAAACATTTTGTACGTCAATTTAAGAGATGGTCTTAAGAGCAAAACTTCATGTGTTGCAATTTGTCAGGTTTCATTCTTACTGCTCACTTCAAGGGGGTTCTCAAAATCCATGGTGAAACTGCTGTAGTACTTCATGTAGGAACTTGATATTCTTTCAGAACCATGTAAGAAGAACTCAAAGCAATACTTTTCTAGCTCTAAGCTTAGACCTATGGTACAGATGAAAAGAAGGAACTTCAATTTTTGAACATACAACCAAGCTACAGTGGGTTACTGTAATAATAAACATTACTGCTATTACACATACATTAATACATACTACCCCACCTAGGTTTGTCATGTCACTGTAGTGAACTGCAATTGATTTTCTTTCATACACATTGAGAAATCTGCTCGATTTCCACACGGAGCAGCAAGAACTGGTGGTGTGAGGTTGCTAACACATCTCTCTCGTGAAGGAAGGGGGATTGGCATCCCACTGCTATATGCCATCTACCCGTAGCTGGCAGTGCACTGTTCTTCAAAACTTTCATTCTCCTTATGACTTCACTCTTTTGTGTTTTACAACTAATTCAGATCCATGATGCAGCTCGTTCCTTCCTCTTCCTTCTTCAGGATTTGCTCATATTTGCTTCTGTCCTTTACTGTTCTATAGTTCTGCCCATATCCCTCTGCATGTGCAGTGTATGAGCTCTGGGTCATTTTGTCTGGCATTTCACTTTTCATTTGATTTGCATTAAATTTGCTATGCACAACATGTGGTGCCATTAAAAAAAACCTCTAAAGTGATTAGCTATTGAACTGGATAATAAATGTCATTAACCTGTTCTACAGAATGACGATATTTAATCAAAACAAAAGGAATATGGTGCTTATCTGGCCGAGGAAATTAAGGCCTGCTGACTTTGCTTTGGAAGGACTTTCTCATCTGCTGTGTCACTAGATGTGGCTGTATAATGGCCATATCTACTTGAGTGGAATTTACCTTTAAAATGACCAGCATTAATGAAAGCTTTGATTTAATGTCCTGCTAGAGTGAACCTTGCATGAAATGCTAGCTTTTAATTTCCATGAATTGCTATTTCCATATGAAAGACAGCTTCTTGTGAAGAATATCAGCAGCCCTGCAAGTAGATGTTTGATGATCCTCTGCATTTTTGTTGTTATCTGGGCACTGTGAGATAGCTCCTGCAGTGCATGAGGTGATGTGTATTAAAAGGTAACCTAAGTCTCTGCTGGGTAATAATATTAAAATTTCTGAGAATCTTATCTCTCCACTATACAACAATTCTTTCTTGGCAATGTTTCAGCCAATTTCATGGTCCATATCCCTAATAAGGACTATCTAAGTTTCACAGAGGCAGTTAACAGCTGCAGCACTGGAAGCCTGGTCCTCCCAAACCTGCCATGAACTAAAATTATCCTTAGACCATTAAGCAACTAAAAACAAAGTCCTATTTTACCATAGTGAAAAAGCTGCATGTTATGCAAGCACTGTTTCTTTTTTCCTGAAGCACAAAGGTTTGTCCCACGCTCTCTTTTGTGTGGAAAATACAGACTATATGTATGAAACATACATTGAAAATCATATATTACTATTTACCCTGGTAAGCTGGTCTCAAGGAAAGGGGAAAAGGTTTTTAGCCCAGAGAAGCTGAAGTTGCAGTTGTTTTCATGAGCTAAGGAATGCTGAGCCAGAAAGAACTCCGATCCATAGACATTAGATAGGAAGTGAGAAATATATGTGAAATGACCCCAAGACAGAAATTAGGCACCTTCTTATTTTGCATTAAAAAGTCTGCACATGCCCCAAGCCTTATTCCATTGTTTCCTCCTACATGTATCTTGCAGTTAGTTTCTCCTGTCATCTAAGAACAGCTCATTCCCCCCATTTAGCTACACGTTTGAAAAGAAAGTAAGTATAATTCTTTCTGTACACCTCCTTCATTCAGGACTTCTACAGAATAATCAAAGCCTTGCTTCACCCTTACCTTCAATTATCAGAGGTTGAATGTGTCAGCTCTTCTACACTCCCACTAATTTAAATACCATTACTCCATAACACCTGGAACACCTGCCCAGTCTGCACGTCTGACTGCTAAAGTAGCATGAAGTGTATGGGAGTTGATCAGCTTGGATTGTTATTTAATAGCTGTTTTGCAGAAATGCCTACAGGCATTAATTAAGATCAAGGTGCAAAACACTAAGAAGACTTACAGTGAAAAATAGTCCCAGCTCCAGAGAGTTCATCGTTCACTTCAGAGCAAGTTACAACAGGCAGGTGTGATAAATTAACTGTAGGGAGTGTCCAAGCATTTTCTGGAGAGTGTGGATCATTTCCATGTATATATTTATAAATACAGGTATGCTCACATTGCTGAAGATGTTAATGTCTATCTAATCTTGAAATGACCTCCTTGATGTCATAGAACTCTACTTCCAAAGAAAAGCGTAATCTATGAGATTCCTTCTCCACCTAGAGTATTGGATATGCTATAGTCTGGAAAAACATCAGTTCTGCATCCCTCCCTTTACAAGGGCACTGAAATACTATGTTTTGACTGCTTTTCAGCAGAGCAAGAGATAAAGACAGTCTTTGTGCATTTTATGTTTGGAATTAAAATACCTCCAAGAAGTGTAGGAGTTGGCCAATATCCCTCCTTGTGGAATTAATTGTAAAATGTGTTATTATAAAGCTGTGTTAAAGTTTTAACAGATCTTGGTAACAATCAGACATTACCATTTAGAAGACTGTAATACCTAATAGGCTTATTTTTCCATTAAAAATAGGGGATACTTAATTTTGTAGGTGGAGATAAAGGTCAGTTTGATTTATTTCATCTTGTCGAGTTTTATGAATAAATCTATTATCTCCAGTAATATTCCTTAACAAGATATTTCTAGCTGGTTTCCTCCAATTTTAAATTACTGAAAACCAGCCATGAAATAATTAAGGCCTGCTTTTACTGTCACTATAAATGCTTTCCTATTACACTGTACGCTGTGCAGTTTTTATGTTATGCAAATGTGGTGTAAAACACCACCAAACCAGAAACCTTACCATTTTCCCTTAGGGGTAGTAACTTACACCTCCTTTCCCTAGATGTAAAATCACCTTCCCATACAAACAGGCCACTTCCTCCAAAGAGAGTCATCTCCAAGATCAGGATGTAAATAACTAAGATAAAAGCAGTGAAACATTAATCTTAGATGTAAGCAAATTAAGAATTTTGCTATTTTTAGTAGGACTAGAATGAGCACCTTAATATTTTAATAGCATGAAACCTTGCCTACAGCACAAGGTGGAATTTTTGTTGCTATTCTAAGTCCCTTCACTATTCAATTACTTCTCTTTCATATAAAATTCTCTGTGATTTAAAATATTGAGTACAATGCTTTCAAATGGGAAAAAAGACATTTAGGCAGCCATATCAAGAGATCTTAAAGTCCTCTAAAAAAAAGGCAAGACTAGTATGAAAAATGCCACCTTTTCTCTTTTACTGGAGCTCAGCTGGTTCAAGACTTGGATGGCTGCCCAGGGAAGTGGTGGATGCCCAATCCCTGCAAATGTTCAAGCCTAGGTTGGAAGGGGCCTGAGCCCCATGGAAGGTGTCCATGTCCATGGCAGGGGGGTGGAATTAGATGATCTTTAAGGTCCCTTCCAAGCCAAACCATTCCATGATTCTATGACTGTGGTACAAAGCAGAGAAACATATATTCATTTATTTGGAATGGTAGGCTAGGGTAGCACAATAGCTTTAGTTTGCAGTTAAACTTATGTTTTTAATCAAAAAGTTTTATTTTTTATTTCTGTGTGCTACTGGCATTTTCCACTAGTGTACATCCAACACAGGCAGAAGTAACCACCTACATTGCCACAGCTGCATAAAAACCACAGTGGCAAAGGCAGTGAAGTGAAAAGAGCTGTGGGAAGGAACAGGATGGTGGCGAGACAACAAGAATACCTGAGACAAAATACTCCTCCAGGCCTCCTCTAAAACCTGTATGCTCTGGGAACAGTTACCTATGAAAATGTGTTATCAGACACTAGTAATTAGTTCTGTGAAATACTTCACTGCTCAGATCAGGCTGAGGCATTAAAACGCAGCGTTACTTAACATATCCCTGTGCTGTGGGAAACCTTGTAACTGAGCTAGGTGACACGAATGCTCACTCAGACCCGAGCACCGCTGCTCTCCGTGCCAGGCGTCCCTCAGGCCGCTTTCCACCCCCCGTTATTCCCTGCTGCTCCCGGCCTGGCTCCCGTTCCACGGGGACGGGCGAAAGGCAAAGCACAGGACGTGCTGTGACAGCACCCAGCCTGGCCCGGCGCCCCGGGACACTTAAGCAACAACTGCACGAGGCCGCGCTGACAGGACTCCCCTCTCTCCCACTTGGCCCGCAGAGCTCCCCGGGGCGGGGACAAAGCTTTGC
>NW_008675255.1:0-45353 GCF_000695815.1 Acanthisitta chloris
CTGGCCCCGAGCCGCTCCCGCCGCCGCCGGACGCGCCTGGAGGAAGGAGGTGAAGTCGCTTCGGGCTCCCCCGACTGTCCCCAGTAGGCGTCCAGGAGCTGGTCCTGATAACGGGCTCTGACCAGCATCATTTTTTGTATCACTCCCCTAACTTTCTCCTTTCATATAAGCCTCTTCACAACATCTATACCGTGGCAGTTAGTGTAGTCTGGTTATTGGAAATATAAATCAGTGTAGACCATCTGCTCGGTTATGCCACTTCATTCATGTGTCATTGAATATCATGTATTTCAGAATTATGATAGGAATTACAATTTTTGCAACTCGTGCCAATAGCTGCCATAATCTAAATCAACATGAATATGTATGCACTTCAATCACTTTTTAGGGACTGAAATACAATTTTATTGTCTGGGAAAAGAATTGCTAGCAACTGATCTGAAATTATGACCAAAAAATACTGATGCAAATGCAGATAACACAATAGGCAGGTTAACATAAATGCATTTCTACTCCAAGAGCAACTGCTTTAGAAAACTCAGAAGGAGGACCATATATTAAAATGCATTGCCTGCTGCTTTGGAAAATGACAGATTTTAAGCATGTGCCATGTAGGTCCTAAGTTTATGACCAAAAATAGGTATTGTGATGATTAAACAGGTGCACACACACAGACATGAAGCAGAATAGCCTTCAAAATTCAGTCTTAACTAGCTTGCAAATTACTTAAACTACACAAAATTTAATGAGGAAATTTACAAGGAGCTTCAGTATTTAGGAGGATGCAGAATTCCTAATTCTCACTTTAGAAGAAAGTTTCCAAATTGTATTCCCCTGCAGAAGTAAAATGTAATACACATAATACCTGTGTTTTATCACAGTTTACATGTAATCATTCTGTATACTATAGAAAGCTGATAATCTTAGTGACAAGGCTTGACATTTTTTTCCCTCCTCATGTATTTGTTGCTTTTTAAATAAATTCTTTCCTAGCATTTTCAGTGAGTCAATTTCTAATTCAACTCTTTGTAGAGCCTGAATGAAAACACACTAAAGTAAAACTCAGTGGAAATTAAAATAGGTTCATAAACAAGAAAAATTGTATGTGTAACATGAAGTTTATTTGCTTAAAATGTAAAATTATTTTTAAATGAGAAATGCCATGGAGGAGCATGTGTGTGAAGGGGAAAATCAGTTTTAACTAATATGAGCAGTTATGTCATAAAGAAAATGATCATTCATTTTATTTTCTCTTGAAAATGTTTGCCCTCAGGGAAAAGTGTGTACGTGTAGAATGTAACTGTTCTGTAAAGTGCGAGTATATGAATAGAAACTACTTTTCTTGTCTGTAGAATCAAGAAGACATCAAGCTGTGTGAATTTCCCTCTGATATGAACAATACTGTGTAGCCAGACTTTGTATATATTGCTCTCTGAGAGTCTGTTCTTTTCATGCTTTTATTCTGTGTCCATCTCTTTCATTCCTGAGTTATGTGGACATGCTTCCTTCTCTTCCTCCAAGCCTTGCTTTATTCCTCACTCAAGGAATCTTGCCTAGACTCCTAAGTAATGTCCTCTAGACTTCTTTTCTCAATCCAAATGCTTCTTAATACCTGTCCACCTTCTACATCTGCAGCTATTTTCCAGCCTTGATGGTGTGGAAGCTATCTTCCATCCTCTATAGAATGCAAAAACCAGATGCTAACCAGTCACAAGTTCTTTTATTGTTCTCAGCTGGTATGACTCAGGACACCACAAATCATGAAGGTTTTGTGGTAGGGTGTTACATGCCAACAGCATCGATAATTTTAATGAAAATGAGATATGACTTATATGAATATGGAGCAGATTTTGGTTTAGTTTGGTTTGAAATATTAGTGTATTGTTTGGGTTTGGACTGCAGGTAATCCAGGAGTGCTAAAAGTTACATGGAATTCTGTTTCACCTAAAGACAACTGATTTCCATGTGTTTCTCCTCTTTGGTCTGTGACTTCCGCTTCATTTTCAAGGCACCAGATCTTCCGCTGTGATTCTCTACAGCACAAAGTAGAAATTTTTGTTCCTGTTTTCTCTTTCTACTGCAGTATTTACCCTATTCACCAAATCACAAATCTTGCAAGTCTACTGAGCTATCAAAGGTCAATGAAATCAGTAAAGAAAATTGTAAGACTTCCAGTCAGAATACTTTCTTTTTGCATATGCATTGTCAAGAGCTTGTATCACAAACTTGTGAAGCTCAATTCCCTCATATCAGTAAAAATATCCTTAATTTAACTAAGAAGAATCAAGTCTATTATTAGTAATCATAACTGCCATTCACCTAAATATTTCTCTACCTCTTAAATAAATATTATTTGAAAATAAATATCCAAATTCTTATTCCAAAGCAAGCAGAGGTGACAAATATTTATTATGAAAATTATAATGATTTTGTATGAAGAATATTGTGGCAGTTTTTTTTACTGAAAGGACTGCAGTTTAGTAGACCTGTCTGCCATTGAACTGAGATTAATGAACTGTTTCATTCACTTCAATAAGCTTGATCATGCTTTAAAAAGATAGTGAGTTTATTGATTTTAACATAATATTGCTGTTACCTGGAGACTCATTGCAGTCCCTCTAGGTCACTTTGCTGTGGTTTTATCTAGGTTGTGTTTGTGTGTTTGTTTTTCAAAACTCGTTGATATATCTAAGTTCTGTATACTGAATTGAAATGTCCATGATTTATGATCAAATAATAAACATATGTTTCTGGTTTATTCCCAGATTCAGAAGAGGAAATGAAAGCATTAGAAGCAGATTTATTGACCAATATGTACACATCAAAGGTAATTATTTTTCCTCTTTTAGCTGACAGGTAGGGAGCAAATGAATTCTCATTACAAACCCAGAAGTCTTTGCACAAAATAATAACCTATAGTCCAGACCAAAAAGTTCAGTGTTAGGTTTTACTTTGGTGCAAGATTTTCCCCAGTTCAAAGGAAACTTAAAGGTGTTGATGTGACACACTAAAAGTGCTCCTCAGTTGTAACACTGGTACTTTCATTAAACTGTCAAAACTGTGTTAAGTGCAGAGATGTAAATTTATATGAGGAAATGTGTTTCCAATAAGATTATGCCTGATGAAAGCTAAATTAACCTTGAGTCAAATCTGTAAGTGCTACTTTTATGCACAACTTTTCCTGTATGCATATAAAATTCAGACAGTCATAAAGCAAAAATTGTTAATACATATGCCAGTTTTGGTTTAGAAAATTAATCACAGTGTTAGTACAGGAACATGGGGACGTGAATGTGGAAATATTAATCTGATAAATGGTGTTCCCTTGACAAGTTGCCAGACTGTGAATGATGTACATGCTATTTAATACAAATAGATAAAAATTCAGTTACAATCTCACATTGAAAAGTTGAAGCAGCAAGTGTTGCAGATACGTATTGAACGGGCTGATAGACGAACACTTTCTCAACACTAGTATTTTCCACAAATGATCTAAGAAATATATATGTCTGATAAATCTTCAGCCACATATTAAAGAGCAAACCCTGAAACAAGTGCCATTAGTTTAAAGCTGAATGTTTTAATTCTTTATTCCAATGAAGTTAAAGTGGTGGTTAAATTTACTGGAAAATAAAAGGAGACATGAAAAACCTCTCTTAAAAAAAGATCATTTCATAAGCCAATGACTAGTTGAAGGTTAAGGATAAAACCTGACAAGAAGACTTCTGCATTTGCTGTACATGCTTATATGTGAGCTTTTCCACAGGATTCTTGAATACACTCGAAGAAGAGATGAGGCCAGAAAATACATCTTTTTAATGTGGTCTGGCAGTACTTAGGTTTCTATGTCCTTTACTGGCATGGTAATTAACCTCAGGTGACAAATAAACCTGTTCACCACTCACTTCTCTAATGCACAGAAAGATTTAACAGCTACTCTTTTTCTGAGACAGATTTAAATGTAGGGAACTAACAAAACCAGTTCTTTCTCTGTGTGGCAAAGCATGGTATGCCCTGGAAGGAAATCCTGCAGCTATTAATATTTCTGCTATTGAATTTAGTGTAACTGTGAACATAACTTCCATCTTTTCCTACCTCTCACCACAGAACACAATCTCAGGTAACTCAAGACGCACAAATATATTGCACCAGTTGATAATGTAATGATGTTTGCTATAATACTTCTATGTTGCTTTATGCCATGTAGCTTACTATTCAACTTCCTTATGGTATTTACCATAACTGAAGTGATATTATATTTGATGTAGACAGAAGCAGGAGATACATGTGGGAGACATTGCTTTAATTATGCATTGTACTGCCTTAAATGACCATCTAAAATTCAGTAGCTCAATATACATCGTCTCTTGACATCAAAGCAAGGGATGGTGGAACCACTAAAAAATGTTCATCAACTCTTCTACAAGAGGCATACTGCTATTCCACTCAGTAATGAAATGAGTTTTTTGCTTTTTTTTTTTCTGTTGTCCTCTGCTAGCTTTTAATCCTCATCAGAATGAAGGTGTGGTTCTGGTGTGATAGACAAATTTGAAGCTGGTATATGTAATAGCTGTCTTGTGTTGTGCCTGAGATCTGGTTCCAGTTGAGGGCAGTTACGGCTAATTTGAATAAACTGTTTTGTCACTGATTTGGTAATAAGGAGAAAAAGAAATCCCCACAATTTACATAGCATTAAGATGGGGATAAAAATATTATTTATGAACTTACAGATCTAAAAATACAGAAAAGTGGATTTTCACTTGTGGGTCTAGCATCAAACAGAAAAAAATCTTCCAAAGTATACTGTTGTGAAGTAGAGTATGAAGAGTACAGCTAGGACTTAAGCATATACCTTTTGGAACATTCAGTAGTCTATCTAATATTATGAGCAGAGTTGCCATATTCTTTTGACCTCACAGACTGTTATCCAGTGTCTGCTGGCCCTTCTCAAGCTGCTTTGTAAAGTCATCTATATGCTGAATTACTCTCTATCATTAAAGAAACATGTCCATACTTACTACAACCGGTCTTCAACATTTAATACAGTTTATCACCCTTCACTGTTGTTACCTCTCAAAGAAGGTACAAGGATCAAACAAGTCCCTAAAATTCTTTATCTGTTTTTTCTCTAAGATAAAATCCAAAGAGCCATTTGGAATATCTGGTAAAACAGTAAACCTGACATGTCACAAATATGTGGACAGTTATCTCCCGTCTGTCTTTTGTATTGAATAGAAAACTCTATTCCTACAAAAGATAACTCTATTCCCAGCTTTCTAAATGCTTGCCTGAAACCACTACTTGTACAAAGAATGTCTTGAACTATAAAATGATTGAGGCTACGTTAGTTCTAGGGGGAAAAAAAAGGTGAAAAAAGCAAAAGTTTTTCCTGGAAGCATGTATTACTACTAAAATAAACTCCACCTTTGTTATCCCACCTGACACTAATTTTCTGAAGCTTTGGACCGTCTGAGCTTTTCATTGTTTTAGGATGACTGTATTTGCCCAGAGAGGTTGGTCTCCTTATCAGAGGAGCTTCCAAGGAGCAGGAGCTACCTAGATCTGCCTAGGAGTTCCTGACTTCCGGACTCAGTCTTCACATAAAAACTCATTAGGTTTACAGGCATTAGCATACACAAAGGAAGAACTTCTGCTGTAACAGAACTCAATACTGTATCTGCTTAAAGACAGAGAATATTTTTATTATTTTTGTGGTTACATTCTGAACAAAATTCAACAACTATTCTGGAAAGGAACCATAGAGATCCTACATCAGCTTGGGTTTTTTATTTGGTTATGACTTTGGGTTTTGTCTGCTTTCACTAGGTAAAGACAAGAATATGAAAAGTGGATAGCTCGACTTTCTATTTTCTAAAAAAAAGTGTTTGGGAGGTATGCATTATAATAAAGCAAGTACCTTGAGCAAACTATCAGGGGTATCATTTAAATAGAAATGGATAGAAAATAACATATAAATTATAACTTGGGAATCTTTTTAATCTTGCATAGGACAAGCCTATTGTCAAAGAAGGAAATATTCTCAAGCTCATTTCAGTTTCTTAAATGATTTAAAATTCTCTTTCAAGATAGATGAGGTGTGGAAAATCATATATCTGAGTCTTATTTCAGATGCATGTTCAACAATGGAAATACATCATATTCAGTTCAGCATTAATACCTTTTAAATTCTGGTTCATACTGCAGTCTCTTTAGTTCCTTCAGATCATTCCCAGATATTTTTCAAGGTAATCTTGAAAAAAATTAGTTCCATCTTGGTAGATAAGTGTTCCTTGTTCTTTTGTGTAGGTGTTTTCCAAAACATGTCTTGAGCAACTGTAGTTGGTGTTGCTTAGACCTGTGTGGAAAATGCATCACATATTGGAAATTAACCTGAACATTTGGATTACCATAATCTTAAACTGTGTTTTCACATATTCCTTTAGGATAACTACCTCGAGAGATTTTTCATAACCTAAAACCACAAGTGCTTGGAAATAACAATACCGGTAACAAAGTAAAAATTATGTTTCTCAAAATTTTTTGAAAGTTAAATAGATCATAAACAATGTAAGACACTGGAACAAGCAAAATTTGAGACAAACCATATTGAAATGTCTTTATTTATGTCTTTCTGTAACATCTCTGAACAGGCTCATTATGGACCAATTAAACAGAGTTTGTCTTAACCTTTCTGTGCAGTTAATTAATCAGGAATACTTTTTTTTACACAGCTCTGTTTTATCTATGCTCCATAGTTATCTAATCCCATAGACCTTTAATTCACATCTCACAGGCTCTTGACTCTCCAGCATCCAAAATTCCTGGGGCTTACACATTCCATGCCTTCAGATCCAGCCTCATCAGCCAGCTTGTCCTGAAGCAGGAGCTCCATTCCTTTTCTCAGTGAATTTTGAAATGACTGGTATTTGTTCTGAACTGGGGAGGAGCATCTAGTTAACCACAGGCATCCACCTTGGATTCCAGTACTGGGAAATTATCCAGTGTGTTTGATTCATTGTCCTTATTTACACCTGTGAATTTATATTATATGAATTTCCATCCGTGTTTTTGTTTGCACCTGAGCAGAATGACTATGAAATGCTGCCATTCTGGTTTGGTAGCAGTTTAGTATTTTCATCATGTATATCAAGCAGACTTGGTGTGTTTAATAAATGAGTTGTCCTAAGTTCAGCACTCTAATTAATGTCTAGAAGTTAAGCAGACCAAAAGTACTTCAGACACACTAACTCATTCCTTCCAAAAGGTTTGAATGTCACACATTATTGCTAAAAAAATGAAAGAAAAATTACAGCAGGTTAAATAGTGGGTATTTGTATTTTCAGATTAACAGAGCAAAACTCCCTTACTGGAAAACGACCCTGCTAAACGTCTGCAATCTTGTCAGCAACATAAACAATCAAGCTGGGGAAACAGTAGGGGTAGATGAAGAGGATCTCATTTCAGGAAGACAGTTTCCTGCTGCTCTGGATGGTTTCAGCTTGGAAGCAATGCTGACAGTATATCAACTCCAAAAAGTTTGCCACAGCAGAGCCTTTCAGCATTGGGAGGTAAAACACAAATGCCTGTTTCAGCTGCTATTAAACTCTCAGGCTCTGTTTATAGCAATGTTGTAAAATCTATGTCCATGTGACTTCCATCACATTGTCTGAGCTTTCCTTCCCTTTTTTAATTTTCTCTAATACCTCTAATATGCCTCTTTTCATAAGTGTTGTGAGTTAGTGTAGTTTCTGATGAGCTGAAATTGTGTTTCTTAGAATGACCCATGAATAAATGAGAACTTTTCTTAACTATGTGCTTTCTCCACTCTTTGTAGCCATTCCAAGTAACCAAGCAAACACATGAAAGTGATCTCTATGCCAGAACACATAATTAATATCTACTTAACAGATGTGAACTTACTGCAGATTTATTGAGGCATAACTAAATGTAGGCAGTGTTTCTGTTTTAACACCCTAAGGGAAAGTGGATTCAGAATGCATGGATACCTGCCCATGTGTACATATCATTTTTCTAGGTACTTCAGGTTTCTTATCATTGCTAGGAAACCAGCAGCGAGGGAACCCTTGCTTTTTGTTTCCTTGCACCTAAAGGTGGCCCTGGAAATTGACATTGTGATTGTATGAAGATGACTGCTCTTAAGTAATGATTGTTTATAGTCCATTTGTGATATCTAAGCACAGTGTTCACACAGAGCCACACTAGGCACAATCCACCTGTTCTTAGATATTACACTAAAAGCTGCTTTGTGTAGAGAAAAAGATACCTCAGCATCACTACCCACTTTCCAGTAAACCAGATTTCTTCAGCATTCTCAAGTTCAGTGACAGTCTGGCTGAATCTTGGTGATCTGTTTTTTAATGGACCACAGCTCTGTATACACAGGCTTATTCTCAATCCTCATGTTAGCTGGGGTGGTCCACACAAAAAACTGCAACATCTTTGAGAATCAGAGTTTTCTGAGGACTATTTTTCTCACTGTGTTTATTGCTGATAAGGACCTACCATAGAATCGAATATGCAATAACCTATAAGACCTAATCACAGTTCCCTGCTTTGCAGTTGGATTACCTCTTGTGGTGATTGGGAATCACCATTCTGAACAGTACTGTGTGTGAAAGTGCAAAAAAATTTCTTCTCATCTTAGGGAGACATTGATGCAATGCAGAGTTTTACATGTCAAAATAAAAGAAGGGATGAAGCCAGAAAGGGAAGGATTGAAGAAGGCTTGAAATAAACAATTTATGTAATTGTGATCATATTCATCCAGGATTGGCTCCAAAGTTGAAACTATGAGAGTCTTTCCATACATTTCAATAGAATTTAGATGAGCTGTCACTTATTGAGTAATTAAGTAATTAAGTGAATAACAGTTTGATTTGCTTAGGGAAATACTAAGGTGAGTATAAAAATGTGTTGAGTTTAATGCCTTTCAGCCAGACAGTTGGACTGTACTTGGCCATGGAAGGATGTGGCTAGAGAATGGGTTAAGCGTTAACAGATAAAGCAAAAACGAATCTGAACAAAACACTTGAAAAACTCCCAAGTAAAACTTTTAAATACAATTAATATATGAAATTTTCATTGGTAAAATTTTTGCTTCCTTGTGCTTTATTTAATTTCTTATTTGTTTATTACACATTTTGATTTTTTAGCTGTAGGAATTTGCAGAATAAAATGCTGCTCAAAAGCTGAAACCAGCAAGCAGTGTGTGTACATGTTTAGCCTAAATGAGTGATTGCAGAGTGCCAATTTGAGTTTTATTGCAAGGAGGATATACCAGATTTCCTCTCTAGTCAAACCCAATAATGTCATGTGTTTCAGTGGCATTTAAATATCACCTCTGTAGGGCTCAGCTCATCTTTTGTTTTTTAAACCTTTGACTATTTATACTAGTTTTTCTTGGTAGCAGGTGTTAAAATAATATTTTAGAAAAGTCTCTAGGAGATCATGATTTTCATTACCAAAAAAAGCTGATAACATTGTGTCTCTTCTCACATCCTACAGTTACTTCAGCAAGATGCTTTTGATCTGGAGAACTCAAGCCAAGAAAAGGAAATAATGAAGAGAAAAAATCCCTATATTCTGAAACGGCAGCTACATGTGAACAAAGCTAGAAGACCATACATACTCAAGAGAAGTTCATATTACTGATGCAGCAGAAGAAAACAATGTATATTTAGTTTATAGGTAACTGTGCATTATGGTTATCTTATCTAAATCTAAAATCATACTTGTGTGAAAATATACTATGGAATATTATCAAGATGATAACATAGCTGTGTCTTTTTTGCAATTGCTGTTTCTTGATTGTGAATTTTTTCCTACTTGAGATTAATTGGACTAATACATTTGCAAATAAAACTAGTTTTTAAGCATGATGTATTGTACAAAACTGAGATTTCGAAATACTTCCAACAATCTTGTAGTCTTTTCCAATTTTATAAAGCGCACTGACATAACACCAAGTAAATTGATATTGTCCATGAATCCTACTAAGAATCTTAAAATTTCTTAATGCAACATCTCATATATGCTTGCAATTTTTTTGTATAATATACTAGTAAAAGCTGTCACAGTATTTTATGTATTGGTCAGTTTAATTTATTAGGGATTAGGTCTAAGGAAGGAAGGGAATACTATCAGCTAACTATTAAATGTCAGGTTTAAAATTCATATTTTAAATAGCCTGTTTGTAAGTGAATTTTAAGTTCTTGCCTTCTAACTTGCCACTGAAGACTAATAATTAAAGAAAACAATGCATATTGAGACTTTAAAAAAATATACTAGTGAGAACATACCCAGATGTGCTTCAGAATCTTGTGTATCACTAAATAATTTATTAAATCATTGAAAGAATTTACAGTGTTTACCTAATCTGTGAATGCTCAGGAAAAAAAAGAAGACAAAGCTGATTGATGTCCTGGTGCTGTCACTGTTAAAAGTCAAAATAGTAATCTCGTTAGATGGGAAACTTGGGGAAATATTTGAAAGACAAATTAAAATTAGAACATCTTAAAGTTACAATTAAAAGGCATTTCCTTTCTCTCCCTCTACAAATTCGTGGATAACAGGCAGGTTTGGGGTTTAAAATAGTCTTGGAAGCTAACAGAGAGGGAAGTTCACAGCATGGGAAAAATTGTTTTCAAGCCATGAGGAATCAAGTACCACCTGAAAGTTGCACATTTTCCAGTGCTGTGTCTGTGATGTGTGCATGAGTCTTGGGATCAAAATGATTGTGGATTTTAGCCTGAAGGAAAAGAGTCTGAAAAGACTGGGGGCCACAGCAACCATCAAAATAGAGGGATAGTCTCATGAAGCCTGGATGCTCAGACCAGGGGGCAAAATATGGGTCAGACATTGTTTTTGAAAACCTGCCTGTTTTCTGTTTGAGGTATTTCCTCAAAGGAATTCTGTTCCAATAAATTGTCATCAAACAAATAAAGAAAACACCACCTCACCCCTCCCCAAAAAACCCAAAACACACAAAAAACCCCACTCAAAGAATTTCCAAGCCATCTCACATGTTAGATTTTCTGTCAGTTGTTATTAAACATACACAGGCATATGCATAGAAAGAACATACCTTTACCAATGGTTATGTGAACTTTCTTACATAGGGAGGGATGAGTTTTTTACAGTAAAATGTATTTTCACTATATTAAAGCTAATTATATTTCCTTTTCTCATTGCAGATGTTATTAATCAGTTTATTCATTCAATAACCATTAAATACATGCACTGACAAGATATAACAGCATACACTAATTACTGTAATAATCATTATGACTTGAATACAGCAAAGCACTTAAGTGCATTCAGTCACAGTTTTAAAAATGCATAATGTGCTTAAGGGCTTTGCTTAAATAAGGTTCTAGTAAACTCATATAATTTTTTTTTGGTGAAACTGTCATAGAATTAGACTGGAGACACAGTATGCTCTCAAGTGTCTAAGAAACATCTTTCCAACAAACCTGCTAGTTTCCTATTCCTATTATAGATATTTTACATTCTCAGTTACCTTTAGGTCTGAAATAACAAAGCAGAATGGAGTATGTTCCAAAATTCACTGCTAGCAGTATATGAGAAAAAAATAAAAAGAAACTTCAGATCACTTTTTCATGGGAAACAAAAGTGTAAGACAAAAAGAAATTGGTTGCCATTATATTTTCTCTTATGCTCAATTTAAGAGTGTAAGACATGAAAAAACCAAACAAATAGGGCAAAGTAATGTGGTTGTCATCTGACAGAGAACATACATTTTTCAAAACAAAAAACACCCTTCCATTTTTCATTTTTTAGGTGATTTAGATATTCAGGGCAATGGAAGAGGACCAGAAGATATTAACTGCTTCACCCTCATCTAGTGTGCCAGACTCAAGTTGGAATTACCTTGTGACTGTGTATTTGTTCCTTGCAGTGCAGAGCTAACAGATTAGTCAGACTGGCTGAAAATGGCTTTAAATAACCCATTTCCTTTCAGCAGACTGTGAATCCACACACAGCCATCTACTGTGTGTCACCGGAGGAGGCAAAGCTTAAAGTGTAGCAGGAAAGTATAGCTTGTCAGTTGTCCCTAGCCTCTGATGGAGGTGCCCAGTGACCTGTCAGAGGAATTTCATTCAGAGTGACAGTCTGGTAGACGAGGAGACCTGTCAGAGGAATTTCAGAGTGACAGTCTGGTAGACGAGGAAACAATATCCATAATTGTAACATGCTCAGTTAAGCCACAAAAGTCAATGCTAGCATTTCAGCTTATTGGTCACTAGCAAAAAGCAAGCATAGCAGCATTAAAGTATTAGAAAACACACCTAAATCATAGGATTAAACTGTGTACACAGAGCACTTAAAGGAAAACTTGAAGTCTGGGAGACCCTTATTTGCTTGAAATCTCCTCTCACTTCTAGCTGTTCCTACCTCCTGATGACTTCACTGCTGTGGAATTGCAGCCTTTCTTTAGCCTTCATTTTTGGATGGTGGCATAAAGAAATATAGGCAGGTTTATGCATATTTGTCTCTATTCTTTCAGGGTACCATCCTTGTCCCTTGCTGTGCATTGCCTGCAAAATCAATGCTGTATTTGCAGCAGCAATGAGTGCTGAATGAAGTTCAGGTCAGAGAAGGCCCTCACAATATGTAAAGACTTATTAATTCAGAAATTCAGATAGCTTTTCTCTTTCTCCTGTTCTTTTCTTTTCTTTTCTTTTCTTTTCTTTTCTTTTCTTTTCTTTTCTTTTCTTTTCTTTTCTTTTCTTTTCTTTTCTTTTCTTTTCTTTTCTTTTCTTTTCTTTTCTTTTCTTTTCTTTTCTTTTCTTTTCTTTTCTTTTCTTTTCTTTTCTTTTCTTTTCTTTTCTTTTCTTTTCTTTTCTTTTCTTTTCTTTTCTTTTCTTTTCTTTTCTTTTCTTTTCTTTTCTTTTCTTTTCTTTTCTTTTCTTTTCTTTTCTTTTCTTTTCTTTTCTTTTCTTTTCTTTTCTTTTCTTTTCTTTTCTTTTCTTTTCTTTTCTTTTCTTTTCTTTTCTTTTCTTTTCTTTTCTTTTCTTTTCTTTTCTTGTCTTTTCTTGTCTTTTCCTGCTTCTTGACATGGGCAATTTTGTGTTATATAGGCAATTGCTGAGAGATACTCTGTGTTTATCTCTACAGAGGAGCACATTTTTTCCTACATATTCCCTTGCTAATGTTTTTATGAAGTTCATAGATGAATAATTATACCTATTATTCAGAAACTTCATACTTAATTATTTTTACACTCCTAAAAATATTGTCATACAGAGCAATTGCATAAACCTCTCACTCTTTCTAAAATAGAATAAAATGTTACTGAGATTAACTTTGATTTTCTATATTTTAAGGGTTATCATCCCTCATATTACAAATGCCCTATACAAGCAAAGTAAAACATAGATAACTGAATAATTTTATCATCCCTGAGACATATATTTTTTATTTTCTTTCTTTAAGAGAAATATTATAAAATAATAGTTGCTGTTATCAAGGTTAAATGTGATAAATTCAGTCTTCAGTTTTCTTGAGTTTTGCTTGTGGTATATTATAAATTCTGCTGTCTTCTATCTTTCCTATTAGAAGTCTAAACTTTGTTCTATGTTTTAGGTAAGAGTTTAATGGCTGTGCTGTGAACAAAGTGGATGAAATGTTGAGTTTTCAGATTAAGAGACATTTAATTTTGCAATGTGTGATTGTGGCTACCCTACTCTTAGTGAACAGATAATGGAGATATAATTGGTCTTGCTCTTTATTCTTTTTCCCCAACATTAGTTATCAGTTTGCACTATGGAGTATTGTTTGAAGATACAAGCCACAACTATAATAATTAAGTGTGGAGAGCAGAAAGAGGAGCAGATTCTTCTAAATTTCTGCAAGGTTCCAGCCTAATCATTGATGTTCTTCCACATCCAAAATTGGACTGACTGAAGGCAGTCAGAAAACAAGTGTTGCAGAGAGCCTGTAAAATAAAGTGTATTGACTTCTGTGACATAATGATAGAGTCAGAACCTGTATCTCACTCACAAAGAAAAAGTGTAGGGAGGGGTTGACCTTCATGAGGAACCTGGAGAAGAAGATTTTCATTGCTACCAAATTCAAGCAGTCAGAAGTCATCAGTGAGGCTGCTAAAACCTGCAGATAGATAGATAGATAGATAGATAGATAGATAGATAGATAGATAGATAGATAGATAAAGAAATAGCTATCCCTAACTCCTAAATAAAGTAATAAATATATGTCAAATGATTTTTATTTCCCTCCATTTACTGGACTGCCAGAGACCATCTGAATCACATTTCTAAGCTTTGTTGACAAGAGGAGCTAAAACAAATTTGTTTGGTTTTATTCATTGCTACTGAAAATTAACATTCTCATCCACCCTCTTGAATCCATCAAGTGTCAGATTAAGACACACAAAAGCGCAATGTTTATGATCAGATTTCAAAATTATCTCAAATCCAGGATACATGAATGGGTCTACCAGACCAAATAATCAGACAGTGGAGTAAAAAGAGCTTTGTGGTACCTCATTAGCAGACAAATTTTGTCTGACTGAATGACTCCTCCGAAGTGGTAATATGGGAAAATGACATGAGAGCCACCCAGGAACTTTGGGAGGGATGTTAGCTGTTAAGATACATAAAGCCTTCAGAAGCTCTGACTTGCCCAACTAAGGCTTGCTTTTTCTGAGTAGATGAGAGTGTACAGCTGATGTCTCAGGAGGTGCCTCACATTCCATCATACAGAAGAAAAAGATGTGACTATATAAAACTGGACATGAATTACCAAGGAATTGCATTTATCTGAACTCCCAGTGGGTCAAGTGCCAGTTTGTATTGTCACAAAGGTTACAATACACTATTATCCTGGAACTATTTTCGATTTTACTATTGAAATTCAGTTGTAATACTCTTGCAGGATAAATTTCTTACGGGTACATAAGGGGTTTCTCAGATTGTCTGTACAATGCTTTCATAAATGACTGCCAGCAGCACGAAGACCTGTGGTTCAGGTGCAGTGTCTAAGCTGCCTAACAAAGTGTTAACAGAAAGTGAATGAAAAACTGCTGGGTTTGTACAGCAGTGAATCTGATGTTGTGGATAGACTGGAAATATCCTAAAAGGCAATCTTGACATCATTGCTGCTTTTTCAGATTCATTCAAACTGTATAACAGATTTTTTGCAATACAATATTTTAGAATTTAAGATTGTTATACCCCTACAGGTATTTAACTCAAGGTCTAAAATGAATGTAAACAAGAAAGAAAGAAAGAAAGAAAGAAAAAAGGAAAAGGATTTAGTATGTCCTATACTGTGTGTCAGTTTCTTAAAGAAATTTGTCACAGAGTAATATGACTTGGGAATCATTTTATCTGGAATGAATGGTATGGTTATTCCAAAATATTTTTCAAAACCATTGTTTGTATGTATTGAAAAACAGCTGTTTCTTGTATCTAATATTGTAAGGCCTTTTATTAGAATGCAAAAAGACAGTTTTGCTGATTCAATGAATAATCCCTGTGTTTAAAAACCAACATTCTTGTCCTCAAAAATAGCCCAAAAATTAAAGATTTCCTATTTGGTAGCAAGTATAGAGAAGGTTATAGAAATAGTTTATTTAATAGTTCTTGCATGTATGAAATCTCTTGGTTATTTTTGTGTACTACTTACACAACTTCCTTAGAGTAGTTGTATAGCCATATAATGCAGTAGCTGTTGTGTTTTGGTATCTTATTTAATGATCTTTTAAATAAAGAACTGTTTGAAACAGACCACCTGCCTTTTGTTCTCTTCAAAAAGAAGGAATCAAAACAATAACATCACATGGAGAAAAGGTATATGTGTATGTGTCCACAAATTAAGGGTTTATTTAAAAATCTGAATTTCACAGCAAATAAAGTATGACATATAGAGATGTGTAGCTGCAGAATATTATGGAACCATGGTACTTTTGCAGATTGCTGCAGAAATGGGCAACAACGGCACAACTTTCTAAATGTTTGTCTTTAATATATATATATAGCACTGAAGTACTGAAGTCTGCAGCTGCTTTCAAAGGTGAACTCCTTCGCAAATATTTCCATTAAGAGTTTCCATTCATTGAAGGCAGAATTGTCATGATTGTGGAGTTAAGAGTTGCTATTACAAGACCCAGCCTGTAGAGAATGAGGGACTTGTAAGCATTACAATTTGTTGGGATTTTTTTACTGAGTATTACCTGCACTTCCACTTTACCTTTGTGCTTCTACAGATTTCTGTGTTATAGTGTTGTACTGGAGGGGGCTATAAAGGAACGAGCAAATGAGAAACAAAATACAGATAGATAAGGGACTTAATGAAAATATGTGGGATGTTAGCCAGGTATTCCTTCTGCCTGGCTCCAACCAGTGTCAGAGCTGGATGAGGCATGGGTCATATGTATTTGGAGAGAGGAGTGGTGCCCCTCAGGGGTCAGTGCTGGGGCTGACATTGTTCCACATCTTTGTCAGCGACATGGACAGTGGGATTGAGTACACCCTCAGCAAGTTCACTGACAACACCAAGCTGTGTGGGGCAGATGGCATGCTGGAGGGAAGGAATGTGCCATCCAGAAGGACTTGAGAGATGGGCCAATGCAAACCTCATGGAGTTAAACAAAATGAAGTGCAAGGTCCTACATATGGGCCATGGCAATCCCAGGCACAGCTACAGGTTGGGTGGGGAAGTAATTGAGACCAGCAGTGAGGAGAAAGACTTGGGAGTGACAGTGGATGAGAAACTCACAATGAGCTGCAGTGTGTGCTAGCAGCCCAGAAAGCCAATTGTATCCTGAGCTATATCAAAGAGTGTGGCCAGCAGTTCAAAAAAGGTGATTCTTCCCCTCTGCTAAGAGTGTGGCCAGCAGTTCGAAAAAGGTGATTCTTCCCCTCTGCTCTCGTGAGACCCCACCTGGAATACTGTGTGCAGTTCTGGTGTCCTCAACATAAGGACATGGAACTGTTGGAGCAAGTCCAGAGGAAGCCACGAAGTTGATAAGAGGACTGGGGCATCTCCCCTGTGAAGACAGGCTGAGGAGGCTGAGATTGTTCAGCCTGGAGAAGAGAAGACAATGTGGAGAGCTCATAGAAACTCTTCAATATCTGAAGGGCCTACAAGGGAGCCGGAGAGGGACTCTGTGCTAGGAACTGCAATGATAGGACAAGAACCCATTGGTTCAAACTGAAGGAGGGGAAGTTTAGGTTAGATATTGGGAAAAGGTTTTTTCACTGTGAGGGTGGTGAGACACTGGCACAGGTTGCCCAGGGAAGAGGTGGCTGCCCCAACCCTGGTGGTGTTCAAAGCCAGGTTGGATGAGGCCTTGAGCATCCTGATCCAGTGAGGAGGTGTCCATGACCATGGCAGGGGGGATTGGGACTAGATTATCTGTAAGATCCATTCCAACCCCTAAAATTCTGTGATTCTATTCTATTCTGTTTACAGGGTTCTGGTGTGTTGCTTCACTTAGATAGGATGCTCTTATAACTGGAGGGAAACCCCAGTCCCTTCACTTTAGCAAAGTATACAAGACTTCAGGTTTCAAAGTTTTCCTCTGAATGTTAATGATAGAGAAAAAGAACAGTAAAAAGTCTGTTGAGAGCCCATTCACTGTGTCCAGAAATTGAAATTGTCTGGGATTGCTCATATTAGACTTCATGCAAAAACATCTGTAAGCCTACATTTCTGAACCACATGTTGTCATGTTCTCTGGCTGGGAATGGGATGAGAAGGGCAAAGGGAGGATATACCTGTGAGAAACATCTGAATCTCTGTGAAACTTCTCCTTCACTGTAAGACCAAGGAATGGCATTGGGAACCGTAACATTTCTCAGGATGTCTTCACAGACAAAAGTTTAGACAAATTCCAGAAATTTATATTCTCTGAAAGAAAGTAATCTGGAGCTGGCCTTTGAAAAAATTAGATTTTATTCACGTATGTAGTGCAACTCTGGCAAACCAGGCATGTTACTTCAATGCATGGTTCGCCAACCTGGACCTGAAATCCATATTTCTGTGAACTGGATGGATATAGGTTATAGACAAGATCCCTTTTGAGCATTCAGCAAGGCAGAAGGCATAAGATGTAATGCTGTGCCAAAACATTTTTGATGCCTTATTAGCAGCTTTCAGTACTGTGTGAAGAAACATAATGTACTATTTGTAACACTTTCCAAGGCATGTCTTGATGTGAAAGAAGGAGCTGACATTTACTGTGGAAAGTAGTCTTTATTTAGATAGAGAGAGTGTTAAAATATCTGAAGCATTGTACTTACAAACCTGATTTCTGTTCACTTAAGCACTTCACTGCTTTTCTGTTAGAAGTGCATCTGCCCCTTTGGCAACAGGTGTGAATAAGAAAGGATTGCTCAAACTTGCCATTATAGATATTCATTGAGAGTCATAATATAGAAAGCTAAATCTTATTATAACAGTACAGCTTTATACAACCTGTTGAAAGAGTTTGGGGAAACAGGGAAAAAGTCAAACAAACGGAAATTATTTATTTTGCTAATATATAGGTACACATATACACAGTGTATGTTACTGTGAGAGTGGTGAGACACTGGCACAGGTTGCCCGGAGGAGCTGAGGGTGCCACATCCCTGGAAGTGTTCAAGGCCAGCCTGGATGGAGCTTTGAGCAGTGTGGTCTAATGGAAGGTGTATTTGCCCATGGTATGGAACAGTTGGACCTATATGATATTTCAGGACCCAAACCATTCTATGAGTCTGTGATAAACACAAACATATTTGTATATGAATACACCACATATAGTGTTCTCTGCCATACATCTGTAAAGCTGTATCTCACAACAAGAAGAGCTTTTCAGAGATGTTACTTGATCTTCCTGGCCAGAAAAATGTTTATGCTTGTTTAATGTAAAAAAAAATATTTAAAAATAGCCAATAGTTTGTGTATTAGCAGAGCTGGCCAAAACAATGACCCATAGCTGATCTCGTGTGGGTGTGAGCTGCACAACTAGGTAGTATGCCTGATGGTCACCTTCTGACATTCAGAAAATCAGTTCTATGTCGTGCACAGTCACACTGGACCTAAACTGAACACACAATTTGGAGTGTGAGAAGAGGAAATGATTTGGTGACGGAGAACCTTCAGTCCTCTAAGGCATTAGCAAGCATATCAAAAACCTCAGATATCACAAAAAATATAGGAGGGCAGCCAGAAATGATGATTGGGTGAAATAGCATAGGTGACTCAAAGAAAAAGGGGTGTAAATGGTTGCTAAATGAAGAAAATAGAGACAGAAAGATATTATGTTGCTCTCCACATCACATAGCATAAACTTCTTAAAAAAGATATTGACATCCTTTAAAGTTGCCTCAGAAACACAGAGTACAATAAGCTTATGTGTGTCCTCTTCCAAGAACAAGAAACAGCAGGCTGTTACCTGTCTTCCTGGGATTGTACAAAACAAGCTTGTGATAACTAGTATTTCAGATTTCCTATTGAAGTAGCACCTAGTCAGCAGCAGAAGGTGAAAGCACAAAACCCAGAATCTAATCTTGCTCTTTGAGAAGAATAACTGATACCTGGGTATCACCTGGGTATCACTGCACCTCTTTTTTTAACTGGTCTCTAGAAACTTGCCCATTCTAAATTACGGAGAGCCAGTAATACTCAGGAAAAGGTTAGCCCCTCAATAGCATCCAAATTGTTGCATGGATTGTAAAAGTAGATTTATTACAGGGTTGAAAGTGCATAAAATTCAATGTTAAGTAACACAAGAGACAATAAGTAGAAGACATCATCCAGGTCTCTATATTTAATCCTTCGCAATTTTAGTCTACAAGTATTAGAGAATTTCATGTGGAATTCATCTCATCAAATTCAATATCTAGGTTTAAGCAAGTTATGCAGACTTCCTCCATGCTTAATGTAGAGAGAGGAATGTTAGAGAAAAAATCCTGCATCAGTAATTATCTTTCTGTAAACAAATAATCTACCTTGGACTAGACACTTCAGCTTTGAATGCTATAAACATGCCAGGTGAATCTTGGTTTCAGCCTATTATGAGTCATAGAAATTTCTGTCTACACAATGACCATCATCAAACAAAAAAATATGAACCAGGAAAATAACTACCTCCCTGAAACAAAAGTGAAAAAGAAGAAAGCAAGATTTGAAGTAATAATCACTTTACTGGTCCTGGTATCTGGTGTCATGGAAAATATTTTTCCAGCACCATGTGATATATTTATTGAGTGACTGTTTGAGAGAACTATCAAAGATTTAGGGAATATTTTGGAAATGAAAATGGAAGATAAATCACATTCCAGATAAAATGAGGGGGGGAAAGGGTAAAATTTTAGCAATAAATTTATATTTATTGAATTATAAATTACATTCTTAGAACTGATAGAAAATACCAGCATGTGGCTGTGTGTTATGTAACTGCACTAAAGAAAGCCTCATAAGCAATTTACATAAGTGTTGAAAAAAAATTGGAGAATGTGGAAAAATGATAAAAGATTAATTTTTTTTATTTCAAAAGATATATTCTGTGAAACTGCAATGCCCCCAGAGAGATTAAGTACAAGCTTATTTTTATATATAGGGTTTGAAATTTTTGTCACAGAAAAAAATTAAAGGAAAGTTTGAAAACTTTCCATAAAAGGAAAGACAACTTACAGTGTGTGACAGAATGTTTCATATATTAGGATATTTGGATCTTGATTCAATAAGCTTTTGTGAATGTGCTGAAGTTTACATACTTTGAGTAATCTGTCTGTACAAACAACCTACTCACTCTTCTTTAACTTCTCTTTATTATCAGTGGCATGAGTATTGCTTTCTTTTTCATTTTAATGTAAATTTTAAAGATTATCCTTTATTCTTGGATGAATCATGAATCTAAAAGAGATCAGCTTGACATTTGTAATTTCATTACTAGGAAAAAATTGCTATTGAATTTTGGGCTGGCAATCACAATTTCCCTTTCAAAAGTATGACTACTGTTGATGTTTTGATCTGATTTTATACACTATCAATAGAAAATTCAGGATTTGATTTAATTTTGAAACTGGAGACTAAAAAAATTGCATCTCCATTACAAAATTTTGGAGCATAGTGTTTCTCAGATTCACTCTTCCTGGTAAGGTGGTGAATATTCTGGACAGAAGGAGAAGACAAGGCAGAAAGAAAGCCAGAGAGACAGACTGTCAAGGTAGTGCCCTTTTTCTTCTTTTACTGCAACTTAGTAAGCAACACAGTGTCTTAGACCTTGCTGTTATGTTACACTGCTTGACCTGCTGTGAAGTAAGGAATCAATTCTTCTGAAGTTGCTAATAGCTATGCATGCCTGATTGGTATCATGTCAATCAAGATTACCATTGAGAAAATGGTACTTTCGGCATCATGATATTTAGTCAAACAATTTCAAAAGGAGCACTTACAAACCAAGACAGCACATAAACCCTAAGCAGCCACTTGAAAATTATTCATAGGTTTTTGATCAAATTCCCTGCTTTAACAATGTACAGGCTTTTATTTTCAGGTATAAATAAAGCTATGAGTAACTTACAAAAGTTTCCATGACTCTTGTGCTCCATCATTTTCCCAAGCTGTGGGGAACATTTAATTTTAGCATGCCTGAACATGATTTTAACATGTATTTTCTCTTCATCTTCTTGTTTGGGTGAGGTAGATGAATTCCTACTGTGGACTTGAGGAGATGAGTGGCAATACAAGAAGCTTTTGTAGAGAATGCCACCAGTTCGGCTGTACCATGTCATGGCAGCCAATTTCTAACTCAGAGTAAGGAGATCAAATGATGAGCTGCTGTTCATGACCAGTGGTCTTATGAGGATCTGCATTATTGGTAAGCACTTAAATGAGGAGGCAGCAGTCAACATGGCAGAGAATAATCTGGCAGAGTTTGGATGACAGAGCTGGGAGTTTGGTCTGCTTCATATTTGGTACCAAAGGATAGAGTATCTGTTTTAATTACACTTAGCTTCTGAAACTTTGACTTTCACATGAACAGAGGATAATTAGAGAACAGTCCTGCTCCAGGCTTGAAGTCTGCTTTTCAGATCCACACAGCTTAGGGTGGAGTGTCAGGACTTGTGTTAAGCATCATATCCCCAGAGGCCGCAAGCTCAGCCTCTGGAACTTAAGGATTAGCAAAATGAACCCTTTTATTTATGAATGCATATCAAGGCATTGCCTGGAGAGACACAGTGAATAAAGCATCGACAACAGCATTATATTTTGCCTTTTAAGTTTTCTCTTTGTTAAAACCCGTAACACAGAGTTTTCATTCTGTTCAGATGCTGAAGTAACAGTTTCTCAGTGGAAGAAAAATTTCTCTATTCTCAAATGAGAATAGAAAAGTTTTAATGGAGAGATTTTCAGCAATTTATTTTGCTAGTATTCACTTAAATGTCTATATATACATGTTCTAATACAATACCACAATGCTTGGAGATGAAGTGTATGAGTATTAACTACCTAGAATAAATCTTGAAACATCACAGGTCATACCATTCCTGGCCACCCATATCCATGGCACTTGCAAGAAAAAACTCGTATCCTGCAAGGGCTTCAAAATCCTCTGTTTCTACCAAGTTATCAGTTCAAGGCTGTACTAGAGATGCTGGTGTGGCTTTATCCACATGCTCACCTGTAAGCTGAGGCACCTGTTTCAGAATCAGTGGGAATCTTCTTCCATGGAAGTCAAGGCCCCTCTTTAAGAGAAAGGTAAATCTTCCTTGACCTGACGTCAAAGCATTCAGAACATTCAGGATCATCTAAATAAGTCATTCATATCTAAATATGTCATTCATACTTAAATAAGGTTTAAGAATTTACTTTGGAGTACCCAGGACCTTGCACTTAATCCACCAGAAAGGTGCACGAGTATTGCAGGTGGAACAGAGAGGAAAATACAACTAATAAACTCTTCGAAGAAGAAGTGAATGAAAACAGTGTAGACAGGAATCACCGTTGAAGTGGAAGAGAAAGATATTAAAATATTTAATTAAAAAGATAATACCTATTAATATCTCTCCTACTCAATCTGTTGAAAATCAAGCTATCTGACATCTTAAGCAATAAAGAACAGATTAGGAAAAAAAATCAATTTACTAATGAAGAACTTCCCTTGCTTCTTAGGCATTGAGAGGAAAACCGTTTTTCAAGAGTTGGTTTTTTGCAGTATATCACCATCTGGTGGAAATAAAGGGAAAGACAAAACTTTCGAGTAGCTGTCTTGATAATTGAGAAGCTTTAGTTTCCTAGTGTACGTTGACTTCTTAAGGCTTTAGTGCACCAAATCACTTAAAAACGTAATTTTCACACTGCTCTATCCAGCTTATTTACTTCAGTTACAAAGTTTTAAGGGATTTATTTTTAAGGGCCTTCAGGTTGTTCTTAAAGCTAAATGCACATTTCAGTATTTCTTATTATACCTTCTCTGTAAGACAAGATAGAATTTTCCACATGGTGATATAAAATGCTTCAAAATATTTCACTAAATATCAACAAGATTTATCATATAGACTTTACATTCTAGGTATTGGTAGAATTTGATTTCCTTCTCTTTAAAAAAAAAAAAAATTGGTAGCTTTCTTTTTGCTAACAGGGTTTCTTTCCTCTCAGACTTTGCTTGAAATCTCAGGGGAAAAGTTCTAATTGTATTGCCCATGCACTTTAGGAGCCAAACTTCATTTTGCACTGCATTGAAAATTCACAGGCTACGAGTTTGCAGTGTGCTGATAGTATCTGTGCTCCCTCTGTGGTCACAATGTTCATGCTGTGTTGTCATCAACAAATGTTGTTAAATATTGTAACTGCAAGAAGACTGGAAGTAAAATATATATCTACTTAAAAATAGCTTGCTAGAAAAAATAAAGGGGAAAAAAGTGCCAAACGATTATGCTGATATTTGCTTTACTGTAGAACTGTGAGAAGCTGTTTACCAGAATCCTCAGTGTCTCTTTTTTTTTTTTTTGCCTGCTGCTAGGCTCTCAAGCGAAGTACTCAGGCATCACAAAAGTCCACTGGACAATTATTTGAGGAATTGAGGTATGGTGCCACCAGCCGTTGGGGAATTTGCTGCAGAAAGACCAGAGCAGACTTACAGCCAGTCACCTTATGCAGTCTTGAGCACCAGCAAGTCAGCAAAAGCTTTCCAGGGGAATCTAGTCTTGCTGAGCTAGGTGACATGTCCACAGCCAAGGATTGGCTTGTCTGTCAGTTTCTGCTGGAGTTTTGGCAAGATCTGCCAGACCACAGGAGTGTGCCAAGGCCAGACATTTGGCTTTTTTTTTAAATAGGAAAATGTTTTGTTATAACATTTTGACCAGGCCTAATAACACACTGTGAATATAACTGTGGCATTGGCTTTGTAACGAGTGCCCCTCATATCCCCTATAGAAGGATCCTCTCTGGTCTCTGGAAAGCCAGAGGGAATGCAGCTGGCAGGGGAGGATCTGTGATGGTGCAGAGCTGCAGAGCCCTTCCACTGTGTGACAGGGATGAAGAGATCTCAACAGTGGTGTAAGGAAAATGTTGAATGTGGCATATGTTCACAACAGCTGCCACACATACATGGTGGGTTGGATCTGTTTCCCTTGCTTCCTATTTTCCAGTGAGGCTGTGTTCAAGGTGCCAAAATTTGTAGCTGTATGTAGCATGTGTGGACACTTGTTTATGGGCCTGGATTCTGCCCTTTGCACAAATAGGGGCTAGTTGTTAACTTTGGTTCAATAGCCAGAGTTTGGTTCTCCCACCTACAAAAATTTGGATGGGGTCAGAATATAACTTAAAAAAATTAAGACTTTTTTTCTGTAAAATCATTATGTCGTATAGATTGTAAGTGTTCTTTTTTTATTTATTCATTGTAATTTCAATTAAATTTTGAACCACATGCCTAGAATAATTTAATTATACTACATAAATCAGGTATCATTTTCATAGTGCATCTAAGCTTGCGGGACAGGGACTCCGATTCCACTGGGAACAGAAGTTTGGTTTTAAGCCATACTGCTGAAGAAAAAATGGGAAACCTAGATACAATGGAAAGTATAGCTAAAATGACTCAGAAGACTGTACCATTTTCATGTCACAGATATTTATGAATGCAAGGAACCCATCTTATTACTTGAAATAATAATGAATGGCTTTCTTACAATAAATATTGCCAGTTTTGACAGCAACTGTTGATTCTTTTCCAATCACATGGCAATGAGTTTCACAAGTTTATTGTATCTTGTAACCTGAATCCATTTTGGATATTTTTAAGCAGGGCGGATTTGATTTTTGCTTTCAACCTATAATTTTGCTAACTTTTAGAGAATGAAAAACAGCATCTTTGTTTAAGTGATGAGGATTTTTTGGCAACTATTCTACATTTTAATGAGTCCTTCCCCTTCCTTTTTAAAAATAACATGACATGGCTGTATTACATTGCTCCATTACCTTAAGTTCTGTTGCACCACTGAGCAGCAGATTGTTTGTTCACAGAATTGCTTTCTTTGCTATTTAGAGTTGTAGTAGTCAACGTTCAGGTGTCTAAATTGTTGCTCAGGCATTTTTTTATCGGTGGATAAAGTCCAGAGAATGATAATTAATATGTGAAGAATGAAACATTAAATCATTGATTCTGCTTTCCTTTCCAAGAAAGACAAGAGAATTTAATTGAGGCTAAAGCTAATTTTCTAGTACCCACTTGAAGACTTCAAAAAGACAAATAGTCTCATTCCTACCTTCAATCATCTTTCCCCAAGAATAATCACCCTGACTGCTGAAAATTAGAAATAAACAGTGCAAATTAGAATTTGTCAAATGTTAATTTGCAGCTATTTGTTTGCTATGCTTTTCTCCACCAGATTAAATATCACCCTTAGTATCCAATATTTTTATCTTTTAAAACACCTCATAGATGTCATTTAAAATACCTCTTGAATTTTTTCCCTGAAATTAAATGATTTCTATATATATGGTATAAATGTTTCAGACTCAAATCAGGGCTGACTCCAGACTTTCTGCACAGGTAAATTCATTTGTGAGAACCATCAGTGGTCTGGGGGAATGGAGGGCATGAAGGATCAATTGTGGCAGCAGAAAGCTTGGGCACATCCTGGAGAATGATGGCATTAGCCTGCTGGCAAGGTATGAAAGGCAGTGGTCATGGAGTTTATGGGTGGGCAGGACAAAGGCATGTAAATGGGAAAGTTTCAGAAATTTAGAAGTGAGGCTGGAAAAGATCTGTGGTGTTTCATGTAGCTTACTGTTTACGAACTGGGTAGTGTGAATGTGCTGGGTGAGGAAAGAGAAGAGTGCAGAGTTTCTTCTGACCCAAACTAGATCACCCCACTCTTGACACCCACAGGACTTCATAGTCTCTCTGTGGACCCTTGCCACTCCTAAATGAAGTTCCACCTCTCTCTTCTCCACATGCTGGCAGGAAATGAAGGCTGCAGAGACAGAAATGTGTCTGATGGGGTTAGACAGGTGAGCTGAAAATCATGTGTAGGAAGACTTTTTTTATTTCCTATGTCCTTAAAGGAAAGAGGTAAGAGACACTTTCACGGGTCTGTTTAGGAAAGCTTATGATTCTGGAGACCATTGCTGTCTCATACTGGAGAAGTCAAACTGTTCATTCATATGTGAATATTTAGGTGCATCAATAAAAGTATATGCTGAAGCAAAAATCTTGTCCTCCTGCATATTTGTCTCAGTTCTTTGACCTTTCTTGATATATATATTAAAACAGAAAGAATATTGGTTCAAATCCACAAGCCCAGAATGATATGAGATGATGGAAAAGGTATGAAATTAGGGTTTTTTAATCAATAGAGAAGGAATAAGTGCCACTGGGCAGTATAAGGCGTTTTTCAGATAATTTCACAAAAACAAATTTATGGCCAGTAGGTGGTACCCTTATTCCAAATAACAAACAAGGCGGGGGGGGACGGGACTAAAACTGAATAGCTGATTAGCTCAGTATTTTCCTCCCCTGTTAGCCACTGCAGACTCCAGCACACAGTCAGTAAAGAGCACTGGGCAAGCCTAATGAGGGTTTGGGCAAGGCATCTGTATGTGAACTGTGAAAGGGTCAGATTCTGTTATCGACTGTCTCTTGCTGCTGGAATTAGACACCATAGTTTTCCATAGTAGGATGCTTTAACTGTCTTGTAATCAAGCTTTTATGCATTCAAAAACTTGATATTCACAGTAAGTACATAAATCTTTGACCCACAGATTGTACTACTCGTGAAGATGATTAACTCAACCTGCATGCAACTAACACCTCTCAGGAGAAAGCCTCTCTCTCTCCTGATTATAGATGCTCCTACACTGGTTACCTTAAACCAGATGCCTCAGTCTTAGGTTGCTTCAGTGTTGAGTTTCATTGTGCTTTTTCATACTGAGTAATATTTAGCCACCAGCTGTCACTTCTGAAGTCTGTTTATTTCCTAAGATCCCATACCTTATTTATTAACCCTGCATTTCAGATGTCTCCAATACCAAATAATATCTAAAATGGAATGAACATCAATGCTCCCAAAGATGAATCTTGCCCAAGAACAAACTTTTGCCATCTATTATTCTCATTTATACAACCAGAATCAGGTTAAGTTCATTTGAAAATGATGAAAAGTTAGATTCTTTTCTTTTTTCCACTCTCTTTAACTTTTAATTTAAACCAAGAATTTCAAATGTTAGATACTGTGAGTACAAAATCTCTGATATTTTTACACTAATCTGAAACAGAAATATTTTTAAAATCTTAATTAAAGAGACCGTGCAATCTAAATAAATTTGGTAGGCTGTTGACAGCTCAGAGACCAGCTTCATTTGAAAATATCTTCTGAACCAAACTCAGCTTTAAGCCTTTAAATCTGTACATAACTGAGAACCCAGTCTTCACACTAAAAACCTGCACTTAATACTAGTAGAAATTTGGTGTCTCCAAATCTAACTTCATAGACCTCATTATAATTTGCTGTTTTCTATTCTAGCACTAAATCAAACCAAACCAAACCAGAACAACAAGTAAGAAATATAATTTTGTCTGAATTGGCTTCTTTAAGTGACAGCTCTGGGAAAATTATTCATGTGAGTGGAAATTTTATTGGTTCGCATTCTCCATCTCTGTGTTCTCTATTTTCTCCTGCCCTTCTGAATCTGATATTGATCTATGCTATGACTCTCTGACATCTCTCAGTCTCTACTTGCCTCCCAATGGGCCTGGTGGTGCTAGAAGCCTTTTTCCCCACCCTTGTCAATTTAAAAAAAACTTGCTTTACTAAAGTTCATAACTTATGTGTCCAGCTCTGTATGAAAGGGAAAGGACTGATGCAGTTTTATCCATTCTAGTCTTACAATCCCTGTCCCATGCTATAGCAGAATTTTTCTGATAACGTTATTTATAAAGCTGAAAACGTCTTTTCATCTTGCAAACAAAAGAATGACAGACCATGCAATTCCAAATGTCCTTTTCAAGCTCAAAAAAAAAAAAAATCAAATTATTGTGGAAATTACATTACAAAATTATACAACACTAAATTCAATTAGTCTTGTGTTTTCTACCCCTGGGTTTACAACTATGCCAGAAAAACACTCCTCTTTATTTCCACAACATTCCTTCCACAGTGTCCTGAATTTGCATGCTCTCACTCTGAAACTTGTTTACTGACAGTCAAGTCTGCCTCCACAGTTGTCTTCTGTTCACACTCTCCAGTCTTGGGTGAAGTAGGAACCTTCATACAGTAGTGGGATATGCTGAAGGTAGACATCTGAACACAGAAAACGAGAACTCCAAGGTCCTGCTGTAGTATCTGTGTCTATTCCCTGCAGCCCTATGCACTCTACTGGCAATAATTAATAGCATGCCACATACACTTATTTACATTTATGCTTTGTATTAAAATATAGATGCACTTATTAATTTTCAAAAAGAAAATAATTGATAGACTTATAAACTAGAATCTGAAGATTTTTTTTAATACAACCAGAAGATTATTCTTAGGTTTTCTGGTTTTAAGCTTCTTAATGCATTCATAAAGCTCCTGGTTTATACTCAGTTGTCTTTACCAGTCTGCTAGCAACTGCATTCGCCTCTTGGGCATGGAGACTTAAAGTACATATCTGGTATGCAAATAAGTCCTAATTTATGAATGTTGATGAAGTTAAATCAATATGATTTTACAGCATTGAAAGTCTTTGTCTGTAACAACACCTAGAAAAAATTTAGCAGGACACGTAAACTAATTTAAAGGAAACTTATTCACAGGAATTTTTTTTTAAGTTAGATAAGCTAATAGGTGATGACAGTTTTGGGGGGGACTTTCTTGTGGCCATGAGATTACATTTTATGTAAAATTGTAAGAAGCCAAAGAAGAAGAAAAATCAGAACAACATATTTGCAGCTGAACAATGAGAACACATGGAGGTCTGGGACCAGCTTGTAGCTCTGAAAGAGTTTTGGTTTATGGTCTTGGTAACTCTTAGTATTTTTCTGGTTTATTTCATCTGCTTGGATTAATGTTTTTTTATTTCTCTCTCTTGATTTATCATTTTTATGTCTTTAGATCTAAGACAATAAGAAGATTATTATATGTACAAATACAGACACAAAAGGAAAGGGATTATACATATCTCTGGGGCTACAGACAACTGTTTAGTCATTAACTACTCAGTGTCTTCTTTCCATCTAACTGAATCATGTTAGCTCCAATCCCTCAGCTAGGCCAGCACAAGTGCAAATATGGCCAAGTTGTAACTGAACTAACACCAAAGATTTTATTTCTTGCTTCATTATAATCCATATTATATTCCTCTCTTTGATTCAGTATCTGATTCACTGGGTACTTATACCAGCATAGTTCAGGGAGGGGATGGAAAGGCAGGAGGGAAGTAAGGCAACACTATAAAACCCTATTTTCAGTTTAGGGAAAATCATGGCAACTGCTTTTAATTAAATTTTATGTAACTCTGAACTTGATTTCTTAAGAAACCTCAATATCAACAGTGTTTTGTTTTCACGGAAATTGTCTCAAAGTGTCTTCACTAAGACCAGTTTAATGATTAGAGATAATTTCTAAATTTGAATGTATCAAGGATCTGTTGAAATGAAGCTATACACTCCCTTTTATTTCAGTGGTCTTTGGATTGTTTGAAATATTTTTAGTTATACAATATTTTGGAGCACTAGAAATGTCTGAGTCATCCTTTGCTTTGTGACTGACTGACTGTCCCCTTCTTACACCTGATTCGTTTTCAGGGGCTATGGAATTGCTACATTCAGGCTCAAGAAATAGTTTAAGTAGATTTGGTTTAAGTAAAGTTTAGTTTAAGCCATTTCCCTGGTTTTCCTGATTAGATGGAATCCAGTGTGCCACTCTACCTGCTCACTGCCGAAGCATGGCAGGGTATTCCAAAAGAAAAATGCCCTTCTGTACCAGTGCTCTGGCAACTTAGCCTCACTTTTGTAGTATTAAAAGAGAAAAAACAAGCTAAATTTACCAAATGAACTGTTTCTTACAAATAGTTCCCATTCTGATGTAAAAAAATAATAATAATAAATCCCAAAACTTCAAAGAGAAGCTATTTGGATGTCCTCATCTGGATTCCAGGACAGCTGAAAATAGAAAAAAAAAAGCAACAAAAAACCACGTCGGATTCCTAACAGGCAGTGGTTGCTTAGACACAAGAAGAAACTAAAAAAAGCAGCTGAGGGGAAAAAAAAAGGTGCATTAGCACTTAGGAATATGTTGCAAATAGCAGTCTGAGTGCCAAAAGCTCTGTTCTGAGGTGCCATATGGGAGAAAATATCTGTTTTCCAACAAAAGGGATAAAAAATGAACAATTCTCCTGAAGGCTACAAACATTTTTCCTAATTGTTTCTTTGTGTCTCTCACATTTTTCTCTGAAAACTGCAGTGAACTGAAGCAAATGGGAAGAACAGAAATAGTTCCTGATTGTGAAATTTTAAGTCATTAAAGACCAAAACCTGAAAACTGGGTCTATTAATGCAAGAGCAGTGAAGGCAGTTAAACTACTGAATGCAGTATTTTAGAACAGTGGGATGAGCAGAAGTTCCCATAAGGTCCTAGTAAATGTACACCCCATTTATGAAATGATGAATTCTATCCTTTGGAATGTTTTGGAAGAAAGGTGCTTTTCTATAGCTCATACTGAGATGAGGAAAGAGGAATGAGGATCTCCATTCCTGGTTCCTGAGATTCAAAGGTTCAAATTCTTGGAAATCTGCTTTAGCACTTGCTTTTGTGAAAGAGAAGGAACTTTCAGACTCTGGCTTCTTACTCCAAGTTGAACTAAAGATCCTTTTATCCTTAAAAGACTTTTGAGGCTATTTTAGTAATCCTGGTCTATTTAATTGCAGCGTTAAATTGAAGAAAATAAAGAAGGAAAAAAAAACCCAACAAATCCTAGGTAGCACTTTTGCTTTTCCATTAATATTAGAAGTAGTTATTCACACCAGGGTAATTCAGATAAGCATCTGGCCCACAAACTATGCTGGCACAAGCAAAGATTTATTTTCTTTTTTAAGAACTAGGAATCTTTCCAAGACGTCCTGACAACTGGGAGCAGAACGTCTGACCAAAGTATGCTTACCAGATGGCAGATGTTTCCATGTGGGTTAAGTACTAAAAAAGTTCTAAATCTACTGGGAAGTAAGGGTGGCAAAGTTTTGCTGTTGTTTTTCAGTTTCAGTTGCCTCTGCAACTAATAAACATGAGAGGAAAAACCCAAACCAAAGTTTAATTGAGCGAAAAAAGAGAAATATCTCCTAATTTATAGTGGATCTGACCTATTGTTAATGACTAATTTGAGAAACTTTAGAGCTAAAGGCTTTTTTAATATTTTTTTCTTTTATTTCCTTAATATCTTTATTACTATGCTATTCAAAAAAAACCTTGCTGCCCTAAAATATGATAGCTCCACAAAGAATTGCAAGAAAGAGTTTTGCTTAGGGAAGGAAATGTGGAAAAAAAAAATCCACAATAAGCCTGTTTTAAAGGCCAGCTGAATGTTTCATGTAACCAGCTGCCTGCCACCACTCCTGCCTGCTGGGCAGGAGCAGAGGACAGCGTGTGGCAAAGCCTCTGGCATGCCAGGTCCCCAACCTCTCAGAATATTTCAAATATTTAAAATAATAGCTTTGCACAGACACTTTATTGAGCAATGGCTTTGCTGAGCTCTTCTGCTGGCTCCGCTAGTGGGATTGTGACTTGAAGCAAAGTGAGGAGGGGAATACCACAAAAGTTGGCCAGTGGTAATGTTTAAAACACTGTAACTGTCAACTGGCTGCACGTGAATTGGCGGCCTATAGTGCTATAACCCACACTCAAGAAGTCCTCTAGGTGGTGTAGCATGCAAAGTTTGGCTCCAGTACCCAATCTCAGCAGGAGCAGACACCTCTTCGACTTAAACATCTGCAAAAATGTTTGCTGGGTTAGTAATTTATCCCAGATTTAAAACCATGTAGGCAGCTAGAGGGTACATCAATGCTGCTCGACCAGAAAGCAAGCTGCCTTACATGACAGAAGATTTATAGCTGAAGTGGCATAGCAAAGTAGAGCAAAGTTAATAGAAAAATTCCAACTAAGTGCAGTAAACTTCAGATCACATGTATCACAGAGTCACATGAAATGGAAGAAATGTCACAGTGAAAAGGCAGGGCAGCAGAAGAAAACGTTCTTTAGCTTTCCTCATACTGAACTTTAAACAGCTAAGACAGCTTCTAACTCTCTCTCATGCTCCCCTCTCTACCAGAAACCTATTGCTTCAATGCTTTTCTGCTTATTTGTGTTTCCACTGTGTGAGTGCACACCTGCAGTGAACAAGGCAGTAGAAAAATCTGGATGTGAAGAAGGTGATGACAGAAATAGGTGATGCAGAAATGCAACCAATTTTTCCCCCATCCACTCCTCAGAAAACCAATCTCTATAAAAATAAATAATTAATAACAAATACTAGCCACACATTATCAAAACAATGAGACACATTGACCAGAACTCTGCAATATGTTTTTTTCTTCAGAACAGTGCAAGACAGATGCTCAGTCTTTAATAAATATAAAGAGATAAATGTTCATTTAACTACATACAAACCTAACTGGGATCTGACTTAATTTTGTGGAGATGATGGAAATACATGGTACAAGGAAACTGGCTTTCATGAAGCAGAACTAGAGAAATGTGATGCCCTGCTCCTGGCAGAAGAAATATACGTTTGAGAAAGGGCATTTTTCCAGTAATATGGTCATAGTTGTGCATTTTTTTTCCCCACAAACGTCTGAAACAAAGATATTCTAGCACTTTCTTAAACAGATAAATGCTCAAATATACTTTTATGACTTAGATACCTTTACTCAGATATGCTCTTAGTAAAATGGTTGAATGCAGTTTCATACTAAATTATATGACTCCTATTCCCTTGTTTTATAATGTTTATGCTAGAGCTATTGAAAAGAACAAACATATTTCCTCAGTTTCAAAGAGAAAAAATGAGCTTTCTAATAGAACAAGGCAAGAAAAATATTTTACCGATAGTTTGTGGTCAAGGTAAATACATTAATTATCATCAATATTCAGGAAAAGTAACATCTGTTTATAAAATACATGCAACAGCTTGGAAAGAGATATTACCCAAGAGATTATTTTCTATGCAACTGGCTTAGTATCAGAAGAAAGAGTGACTAACTGTACAAAAGTTAATGTTCAAATTATTTCTGACACTCTGATCAAAAAATGGTTTCTCCCCTTAGCCAGAGAGCTTAAAGTCTTTGGCACAGAAAGCAGCTGTAGATGTTGAGTTTTGCAACTTTTTTATTAATGCACTTATGTATGCACATACCACACTTACACACCTAAAAAACCCTACCTGACATTTTGTTTGGTTTTGTGTGAGGAGCAGTTAACACAGATATGCTTGAGTAAACAATTTTTTTCCTTTGAGTGAATACATTGAATAAAGATTTCTGAATGCTTAGAAACAAATCAATACGGATCTGTAGAAAAATTTGCTGGCTATTTTGTCATTTATTCCCAAAATGTGTTTCTGCATAAACTAGAATTACCCCTTTCCAAAAGAAAAATATGAGTGTGCAGATGGGAGTGAGTTGAGACATCGGGCAGAAGGAATACCACATGTTGATTTTAATATACAGTTTTGAGGGAGAGAAGGGAGGAAACATAGGGAAGAAATAGTACCTTCAAAAGGTAACAGACAAGCACTACAGAGAAGACCTGTTTGGGGCTTTTATTTATTAATTCCTTGAAAGTTGCTATTCAGCTCTGTGGAATAGAGAAGCCTGGCTCATTTTGCAAATGCAAAGCCAGACTGCCGCCAGGAACCATTTGCAGGAGTGATTAACAAAGCCAGTTTGCTTTATGAAACTTATACATATAATTTTGACACAATCAGCACACCTTAGAGTTATATGGCAGAAAAAGAATTGGTACTTCTCTCTTAAAAGGGTGTCTCATTCTAAGATACTTATTGCCTTCTCAGCAGATGTGGCATTTATATGTAGTGAGCAATGGTCAAATGCAGAAAGTAATTCTGAGAAATAAATTACAGTAAGAGTCCCAGTTTTCTGAATGGAGGTGAAAGTGGTTTTGCAATATTTACCCAAGATGATGTTCAGTTTTTTAGTATTGAAATTAAAGAGAGAAAAGGGAATGCCTGTGTGTGCTGGTGAAAGTGTAACCTGACAGTAGAATAGATTCTAAAGCTGAAAATGTACTGAAATATCCCAAGTGGCATCAGCATAGAGCATGGGACATTCAGCAGCAGCAAAAGTTGATGTAAGGTTTTAACTAAGACCTTTAGATCTCTGCTCTTAGTGATGCAAGCTATACTATAGAAAAAAAAAGAACACTTTAAATTGTAGCTCTATATTTCAGATAGAGCAGCAACTCTAAACCTAGGTTATCAGAACATGATAAAGACACATTGGACTAAGCAAAGTACATAATAACTCATTGAAAAATTTCCTTTAAATATGCTTTTTTTTCCCCTTGGGTTATATGCACATTTGGCTCAAGTCAAAAGAATTAAAAAGTGGTATCTACAGTAGAAAAAAACCTGAATGGTACTGTGGTTAAAGAGAAGGGCATTAAGTCATAGAGTCTTTTCATATCTTATATTTATTTTCACAAATGTTGCAGGTACTGTAGCAGGGATAGGAACTGGTCCCTGTTATATTTCCTCCTGCATTCTCGCAGACATAAGTATTCCAGTGCTGCAGTACAGCAGCCTGGACAGAGAGCCAATATTGTTCTTTGTGTGCCACACCAGTGTGCATGCCCAAGGCAATGCTTTTGAACACTGAATCTATTATTTGTATTGAGACAGCAAAAAGGATCATTTTTAGGGGCCTTCATGGACTCCTTTTTGTTGTAAAAAGGGCTACAACAATGATGATGCTCTGACAAACAACTATCTTTAAATGATCATTTAAGTGTAATCATACAACAGAAAAAACAGACATAATATTTACTTAACCTTTCCTTGCAAACATGGTGTTTTCTTCTTTTCTACTTTAATTGCTCAAGATAGATGAAGCCTAACCACAAATAAACCTTTGAACCTGGTTTTAAAAACTAAAAGTAGGTGTTTTGCATAAGGTGTTATATTTTTCCTGCTAATGTCTTTTTTAATGCCTTTGCTTGATGCAGTTTTCTAGGAAGAAAACCCACTCTAATAACACCAAGGAAAGGCCCAAAAGCTGCTTGTGCTGATTTTCAAAAAAAATGGTCTGTGTCTGTTAAGAAATGGGAAGTCTTCATAAAGTACAAACACAGTAACTTTGAGACACAGAATTCACAGCCTGAGATTTCCATGGCTGCCAGGCAGGTTTTCCTGAACTGGCAAAAATAAAACCAACATTAATGAGTAAATAGCAAGAAAGAAGGAAGGCATCTATTTGACTGCCTGAACAGAGGAAATGAGCAGCAGCTTTTGATGTTCGACTTTAGTCACTAAATGTGAAAGTCTTACATAAGCCCAGCAAAGGACTGGCAAAGAGTTTAATTAGCTATATAACCCTACTTAGAGTACTTTCAAGTTCCACATGGAATTTTAAGAACCGTTTTACAACTGTCAGGAAAAAGTGGAATTCTATTTGAGAACTGATAGTACATAGTACGATAGCTGAAAGACATCTGGAAATGTGGCTGAAAAATAGCCTAGTATCTGCCCAGATGCCAATTCAATTTCATGCCAATTTAACGGCAAGCTGCTATTGCAGAAATGTTATTGCAATTAATCTTTCTCTGCACTTAATTTCATTGTTAAACTAACATGTAATAACTAATGCTTTAGATCAAGGTGGAGATTCATATTTCTTCTTGTAAAGCTGAACAAATTATTCTCATTGCAAGATAGTATTTATGAGGAAGATACTGATCATCCCTGCTGTGCAAAATGGTGCTGCTCTTAGGAAATTATCTGTAAAAGTTACTATGTATCATATGGTTTTATCTAGATTTATATGTAATCATGCAAAAATAGATCCCCTGCATCTCTAAATATCTAGGAAATTAATGTGCAGACCACTTGCATGGCCTCTCACCGTAGATAGTAGAGGGAAAAAGATCTTAGACAACTGTTGTATAGTGAGATGACACTGGACGTGCTCCTCTTTCTCTTCTTTTACAGCACAAGCAGCAATCTAGCCTTAGTCTACATGACTGACTGTTCTGCTGAAGGGCATGAGTACCTAGATGACACAGAACGTACTTGCTGTGAAAAAACTGGCAAAAGAGGCAAGAACTGGGAAAATGACATCTGGAAATACCAAAATACATCTATCTGGAGAGTAATTTCATTTCAGTCTTCCAGGATGGTTAAAACTAAAATACAAAAAGAGAAGACAAATATTTTTTATATATGTGTTTATATATAATTATTTTGCAAAGTCATGCTTTAGGTCTTTTGTGATATATAGGGAAATCCAACTTCTGTTAAAGGGAGCAGAAATTTTGTTATTTTCATCTCCAAGGAGCAAGGAGAGAAGAACAAAGATTAAGACCTTTGTTTTACTTTAGCTGAAAAGCTGATGGAGTGGTGGAGACACTCCAATTAACTTGTCTTTTTATGTAGCATATGATGTCAAAATCACCTAATTTGTTTTCATTATAATACATCTGTATTTTCCACTTGTTTTTACAAAACATTATACTTTATGAATTGAGGATATGACACTTTTGAGCTCATGACACATGATCTGCATTACTACTTATAATTTACTACTTATTTGAATATAACCTAACTGAACTGTAAGTTTAACACAAGAGTATTAAGAACCAGCATTTCCATCAGCCTCACTGAAATGCTCCATAATGAAAGCTGATGGCATCTGCAGTTTTTAAGATGGTAAACTGTGAGGTTTTTTTCCTTTAACAAGTTCCCAGAATGAATTATTTTCTAAGGTGTCATAGTTTGCTATTTATTTAACTTTTAATAATTCAAGAATGAAGAAGTTCCCAACTTCCTTTTATAAAAGCAAAAATATTAGTGTCTCACACAGGAGAATACTGAGCAGGGAGTAAAAAAAAAAAAGCATCATGCTACAAGATTAACCTAAAAAAACCACATTCATATAGCACCATAGTGAATCACCTTTATCCTAGTACATATGTTAAATATTTTAAAACTGGTTTTCCTGGAAATTACTTTATCCTGGGTTTGTATATTCTGCAGTAAACTAAGGGCTCATTTCTTATTTTACTTCACAGTGAGCAGTATTTTACTCCTTAAGAATTCCCTGTGTCCGAGGGATGTGTGAAGATACCTATGTAAAGAAATGTAGAAGACAACCTGGCTTTTAATTAAGAAAATCAGGCTCATGGATGTTATACAATGAGTAATCCCAAACAGTACTAATAGGAACAATAAGTGTATGTAAGACAGTAACTGATCCATGACTGTGCAGACCACAGTGCATTATTTTCAGTATTCACATTTCAGCATGAAAATATTGATATTCAGTCCACAATGAACCCAAGAAATACACACTAACAGAACCAACTGTATACACCAATAAAGAAAGCTTTGTAACACTGCTAATCAGTGGGGAAAAAATAATTCAAACTAAAAAGTATTACTGAAGATATAAATGTCTGATTAAATATCTTCCATTCAGAAGCCAATCTCTTTTCTTAGCACATAAAGAAAAAACATATCTTCAAATATATCTTTTTGATATCTCTCTGAAAACCAGCTATCATTGATTTTAATGTTTTTTTTTCAAAATCTGGAAACCTTTTTCATGTGAATGAGTTGTATAAAATATGCATTGAGGGAAGGAGAAGCTGGATGCACTAAGGTGAGTGCTTGAAACAACAGCTTACAGAACAGCATTATAGCCTCTCTTGAAATAAATCTATTGTTAATTATATTTTCCAAATCAACTCATATTCAATAATGAGTGGTGTATGCCTCTCATTCCTAGCACATACCAGTATCCACAGCCAAGGAAAGCTTTACTGGAGGGCAGTTATGGGTTTGATCTCCTAAGACTGCTAAGATTGCTAACAACCAGATGAGAGTTCTCACTGCTAAGCCATTATGCCAAAGATGAGACTCATTACTACCGTTATTTTGAAAAGGAAAGCATTTTTGTTTAGCTTTTAATTAATGCCCCCTCCCCCCCAAACCTAACATTTAATTACGTACGTTTATGTTGAAAGCATTTAATTAGTACTAGCCATTCACATTGCGTGTGGTTCTGATTACGTGAACATTTTAAATCTTGGGTTGAGTATATTTTCTATTCTAATTTAGAAGACCGATTCCGACATACTGAATTTCTAAATAAAAGTAAAGGCAATGTTCCTGATTAACCTAGTTTGTTTTGGCAAGGAAAGTTAATAAACTACAAGTTATTGATCAAGAGAGTCTAGAGGAGGGCCACAAAGATGATCAGAGGACTGGAGCACCTCTCCCATGAGGAAAGGCTCAGAGACTTGAGGCTGTTTAGCCTGAAGAAGGGAAGGCTCCAGGGAGACATTATAGCAGCCTTCCAGTACCTAAAGAGGGCCTAAAAGACAGCTGGAGACGGACTTTTTGTAAAGACATGTAGTGACAGGACAAGGAGCAATAGATTTAAACTGAAAGAGGGCAGGTTTAGTATAATGAAGAAATTCTTTACTGCGACAATTTTGAGGCACTGGAACAGATTGCCAGGAGATGTTGTGTATGCCCCATCCCTGGAAGTGTTCAAGACCAGGTTGCATGAGGGACTAAGTTATCTGGTCTAGTGGAAGGTACCCCTGCTCATGGCAGCAGGGTTGGAACTAGATGATCTTTAAGGTCCTTTCCAACCAAAATCATCCTTTGAGTCTATTAAAGGAAAAATAGAAGAATGACAGCTTATTTGAAAAAAAATTGGATTGACTAGTAACTCATAATCAAATAATTATTTTATAAATATGGAAGATCACTGCTAAAAAGCAAGTCCTTCATAAGTATTTATAATAATTGGAGATTAGTACGTACTTGGTTGGTGGTTTTAAAAAAAAGGCTGTTATTTTCCATTTCAGATTGAACATGTATGACACTTTTCATCTATTTTGCTGAAGATATGTATATGAAAAATAGATTTGTGTATGAACAAAGAAACAAAGACTTTCTTTGAGAAAAGAAATGCTCTTCTGAATTATGTAGAAGCGTGTATCAGAAGATTTATTTTACAATGTACCTTACCTCTGTATTGGGGGATTTGCCAAACCTGAAGCTGAATTTATCTGGATTTATGAAGCATGAAAAGCATTCCATTGCTGTTTTGTGTAGATTTAAAAAATAATTTACCCTTCTGAAATAGCCATGCTAGGTTTGGATATACTCATAGAGTAGTTAGTTCACTCTTGGTCAGTGCAAGCATTCTTAAAATTTAATCCTTGCTTTCCAGGTTTGACTAAACCCCGGAAATACAATCAGATGATAACCATAGTATTCATGAGATTGACAATACCCTGTTCATCTGTGTCACACTTGCTACTGATGTATTTCTTAGGGTGTCTACTGAGACAGTCTGGAGATTTCACAGAGGAAAAAACCACACCGATTCTGCAAATCCAAATGTATGCATATAGTATATATCATATGTTATATAGCCTCCCTGTGTGATGTATCAAAAGCCCAGAGATGACACTGAAGTCATCAGGACTGAGGGAACCTTTCTGCTTATTGGCTAAAGCCAGGCAAAATCTGCTTACAGGAAACAACCAGAGGCAGTGGGAAGATGTCTACAAGATTAACATGATCACAATCAGAAAACTGAAAAAAAAAATCCCCAATCAAACCCCCTAATTTAGAAGCATATTAATTTCTCATTGAATAAGGATTCTTCATTTTGTGTCTATTCTATTGACCACAGGTCACCCAGGACAGACTGCAGATTACATTTATTTCCAGTTGATTAACCTAGTGCACTTTGCATTTGTATTGTACATGAACTGGACATGTACATATGGAAGGCATAACAGTCCTTGGAAAGCATGCTGTAGTATTCAGCTATGTGTGAATTTCTCAGGGGAAGTCCTGCTTGTCATGAAGGAACAGAGAAGCTGAGATGTGTTAAGATGCCTGTCTAAGAGAACAGTGCTGCCCTTGAGGTGCTTGGGTTTGATAGTGACATCTGTACTCAAGCAGAAGGCTTGCTTACTGTGAGGCATTTTGTTCGAGTAAGGAGAGTAAATTGGTCCCCTAAGTAATATAGAATACAAGTAATGCTCATTTCAGTGAAACGGCCAAGAAACAGAACAAAGGATATTTGTTGAGACAGAATAACAGATGCAATTTTCTATTTTTTACATAATTGTCATGTCAGATTTATAATTTTACATACATTCCCCTTTGAAAAGAAGTTGCAAAGATTAGCCATACTATTTTCTTACAGTGCTCAGAATGAAATCGCCAGTTTCACAACAGATTTCCTTGTCACAACTGCCTGTAAAAGAAACACATCACCAACTACAGTACAAATGCATACTACCATAACATTTTCAATTTTTATGTGCATAAATTGCAATCCAATTTCTTTTCACAACATACTGCTCATAGATTTAAACCTTTTGGCAATTGTAGGATTTTTTTTGTTGTTGTTCTGTCTAGTCCAGAAGATCTCTCTTACAGAGAAACAATAATAAAAAAGGGTTTAAAGATCTCAAGAGAGGTTTGAGAACTTTTCGTTTCCTATAAAATTCAAAATTTTCAACAAAGAAATGTTTGTATATTGCCTGGCCAAACTAGTAAAAAATTAATTGCTGTACTTGTTTTGTGATTTCCCCAGATCTTCTCTGTCTCTAGCGAACAGCTGGAACTGTCAGTTTTTCTGGGGAATGGCACCAGTTGGGATTCAGCTGACTGTATGCACTCCGTACTTTCTCAGGTGGCTTTGCTTTATTGATTTGGTGTTTGAGAAGTCCAGACACTAATGCTCCTAATGATCAGCCATTCTTTTTGACTTTTAGTAACAAGTATTCTCATGCAGTTAATATCAAACAGAACTTTGTGCTCTACATCTGTTATTTCAAAATTACCATTTTTGAACTCCCCTAGTCTCAAATAAGTAGTACATTGTCTCCCTTTTTTACTGCCTACAATCTTTTCTCCTACTTCCAGGGCCCCATGATGCAAAATGTCATTTTGACGATCTTCAGTTCCAGTGACAACTTTAATTTTACTGATTTTAATGGGCTTTTCAAATACAATCCCATAGAAGTCTCCAGTGGAAGGAGCTTTGCCCCAGAAATACTCATCAATGCTGCTGTAAGCCTTGCTTGCCTCATAGTTTTCAAATACATTCATGTTGGTGTGCAAGTTAGCAGGTGGGTTGTCAGGGATATCAAATGATTCCTCTTCAAAATCATCATCCTTTAACTTATTTTCAGCTCCTTTGTAAGATGAATAGTATCCCATGTGCTGGAACAGAGATGGCTTAAAACGTATCACTTCCTTTTGAGCTAACAGCCCACGAAAGTGGATGAGCAGCCAATCACAAGGCATTTCTTGGTAAAACATCAACAGAAAATGGGCCAGCCGTGGGAGGTCATGAGAATGGTAAAGCTTTCCAATGTATCCCAGTTTGGAGAATTCCAAAGTCACCCAGTAGGATCCTTCCCGTGAGGTAATTACTTTCTTAACAGCAGTCAAAAAATTCTTTGAGCAGCGAACATCATCTTCTAGCATCACATAATAGTCAGAAAGATTAGCACAAAAGTTTAGAAGGAAAGCATAATCTACGTTTTGTTTTGATCGAAACTTCACACGGTCCTCTGGGTCATTGTAATTTCTCTTGAGGCCATCCAGTACAGGATAGTAATCCTCAGGGACATGAATAACTATTAATCTGCCTGCAATTATGTGATGTGCAAATTTCTGTGAAATATCCTGGACCATCCCTTCACACCAGGCCGAGTCAAAATCTGCCAGCTGTACTACCACTGCGATTTCTTTGAGTTCCTCATAGCTTGACTGCTCAAATATGGACTTGATGGTCTCAAGCAAGTAGTTTCCCTTTTTCCGTTTTACAGAGGATAGCCCAATTGTAAGATACCCTGTACAAAAGATAATTCAAACAAAAACTGAGTATCTGATATTGGAAACAATTTCGTCACAAAGATATTCTCCAGAGCTGTGCTTATATTAAATAAACCTTGTGAATGGTGAAGACTGAGAAATTTGGTATGTGAACTTATTAAGCTGCATGCAATAAAGGACCTTTTTTGCCTTTGCATAAAGAAGTGTCATATTGCAAGCAAAAGGACATATGGAGACTATTGTGTTAAACATTTGTTTGTTAACTGCAAGGAATGGCATGTTGTGGACAAATGTCAAAGCAATGTGCACATATATGCCTGGTAGACAAAACCACATAGACAATGATAAGGTTGTAAAATCTGCCAAAAGAAAGGGGATTATTAGGGGATTATTCACATAATATTTTTAAAGCAAGGAACTAGCAAATGCAGCATAAAAATGTGACACAGATTAATTGTCAAACTTTTATCATTTTAAGCCCTCTAAAAGTCTAGTTACAGTCATGCACAACTCTACAGTTTTATGAATTTTGCATGGATTTTTTTTCAGCACATTCATTTTTAGCTGAATTTGTCTAGTTTTTCCTTGTTATTAGTTTCTCTTCTAACACTCTTTTAGGTCAGGACTCCTTGAGCATTTTACAGGGATATCTTGCAAGGTACAATTTAGATATTATTTTAAAGTAGAAAGAGAAATTACTTCTCTTGCTTGTACAAATAATTTTTCATGCTGTTACGCTTTTCTAGAGAGAGATGTATCTTAATTATAAGGGAAGAATTTTCATCTCCACTGTTATGTAGTTGCTGCCATTGCATTTTCACCAGTATTTCAAATAAGGTGGTTTTTTTCAGATATTTGCTAATACATCACCATTTTTCTAACTTCTGATGTAAAAAACTGTTACAACATTATAATTCACAGAGTGTACTTTAGTTGAACTTGCCTCAACTTTCTTAAAATATTGTGGTTTGTAAAAGACTACTCTGATAGAGTGATTCAATATTTCCCTCGAGACTTAAGTCTGCTCAAAATGCAGTTGTACAGTGAAGTACAAATTCCACAAGTCATTTACACTGTCTACAGAGCCCTAGATTTTCCAAATCTAATTTGAACAAACTTTACAGCCTTCTACAATTCACATATTATTTTATTTTACCTTCTGTGCTTGGACTTTTGAGTCTTGTTTATGTATGTGAAATGATTGTTTTGGAACCCAGAGGGCACCTGTCTAAAAGCTAGATATGGGCATGTATCACTTCTAGATGAAAGTTTTTAACCAAGTCTGAAATAAAATAACTAGATGGTCCATCTGCAGATGTCTCTGAGAAGAATCCTCCTTTACTGTGCCCATAATAGTGCAATTCACCTTCCTCGTTATCACAGCTAAAGGAACAAGGAGATCCATTCACAGCTGCTGGACTGGCAGAATAGGGGACCTGAAAGGTGTATCTATGTGATCCCAAGAGTACTTTAGATTGGATTTACTGGTTACACAGAAACTGACAGTATGATCTCTGAGGGTGACTGCAGAACACCACTAGCAGCTTTCTAAATCATCTTCCTCTTGGATGGTAGGACATTCACAGAAGTATGTTCACATAGAGCATCCAGGGTCTGCCTGCAGGATGACTGCAAGTCAGACATTTGGTCAGAAGCTAACTAGGCTGTGGGGCAATCACTGCTAGGACTGGAATAACAGCTACTCAAGAACTGCCTACGCAGAGAGGGATAGCTGTTCCAATAACTCTCTGAGATCATCACTGCTTAACTCTTGCCTAGAAATACCACAGGGACTATATGGATTTCACCCATTTTTAAATGGCCTCATTTCATAACATTCAGATTGCAGTTACTTACTTTTCCTTGGCAAAGGTGTGCCAGCTAGGTAGCGATAGGAAATGTTTATAGATCCTGAGAAATTAGACAAATCTTTAAAACTGTGAACATAACGCTCTGGGTTGAGCTGGTGCGTGGCTGTTTCTCTGATTAATTGCTTGTCCCCTTCCTATTAGTGGGAAAACAAAAAGAATAGGAGAGGGAGAGAGACAGAGAGAAACACATTTGTGAATGCCAACTAGAGAGGAAACATAGGCAGGCAGGTTTCCAAGAATAACATTTTTCAGTGTCAACTTTCGTGAAAGTAGGTACATGTCACCTCATTTTAAAAAAAAACCCAAACAACTAAAACCATTACCGAATATTATACATTTTCAGCTACAGAAAACCTACCATAACCCTTCAGATTACAGTAACACACAAAAATAATATTTTGCACAAAAACTCTGGAATGGTAGCAAACACTAAATTATTGGGAAAAAATTGCTGCAGTATTCAAAACAGGGATAAGAAAACATCGGTCAGCAACACATAATTTTCACAGATACAGAGCTGGGGGAGATTTTTAAAAAATGTTTTCAGTGATTAAAAAAGCCACCAAAACTGCTGTAAATCAAAACCAAAACTAAATCTCTAACATCTGGCTCATTTTGACATTTTTCTCAGTAGCTCCAACTCACACTTGTGATGAGAAGAAATGTGTGTGATCATGCAGACAGCAAAAGCTTTCTCTGAATTTGAACTCTGTTTGATGACATAGAAAAAAGGCACATTTATCTCCATGCCTCCTCCTGCCTCCTTCTTCAGTCTTTCTCTTCCAAGAGCCTTCCTTAGCCATAGTGAAGTCACAGAAAGGAAGAGGCAGCTTCATCAGCAGTGCCCTATCCATAAGGTCATTTGGGCCTCAGGATAGTGTCATGAAACTGAATTTAAAAGCA
>NW_008675255.1:45377-55280 GCF_000695815.1 Acanthisitta chloris
AATCTGATGACAGGCCAGTGTATGAATGAGTTCATATCTTCTGATATATACAGTATGCTAATGTACTAAAACTTCCTGATCTGTCATTAAAGGAGAGCATTGTGCAGTGATAGTACTGCTGCTAACAAGAACAACCATAGAAAAAATAAACAGCGCTCATATTTAATGGCATAAATATTAAAATGTGTGTCAAAGATATATTTTATGGCACAAAGAAATATTTCAATAAACAGATCTTACATTCCTTATAACTTCATTGTTTTTCTTTTATAGAAGTAGCAAATAATTCACTTCTGAGCTTAGTAAAGATCTTTGGCAGACATCCAGGGGCATCTACCTGCACTGTTATGCTCTCTTGATCTGCAACGTGTCTCTGGTAATTTCTCTCTAGTACTTCTGTGATACTTTGCATTTGCTCATAAATGATGAGAGGAAGTTTGATGTTGATCAGATTCAACATTAAAATGTAGCTCAATGGTTTAGGAAAAGAATACAACAGAACTTCATGAGATTTTCTGTGAAAAATGTCAGATGGGGGGGAAAAAAAAGCCATTCCAAAAACTTTGTTTTAAAACCAGCCTTTCTTTAATGTCAAAACATTATGTGACAATGATTCCAGAATAAAGCACCAAAAGTCCTTGCTTCATAAGAAGGGTTTGGAATGGAAACCAATTCTACTAAGGTTTTGCTACATAAAAAGTTTCAAAATGTTTAGAAATAGACAATGTCAGCACAAAATGTTTTGAATTTAACAAGCAAAATATTTAAACTGACCACAAAAATTTTCCTTTTTTCTTTTCGCTTTAATAAATTCCTTTTGTGGCTAACATATTTTTTTATAGTTGCTATATATACATTCCCAAAAAATGGATTTTTTCTATCTCTGACTTCTGACTACTATGCAGAGGTCAGTGAATCTGAGGAGCTTGATTAACTCTCTTTAATTGCAGCAATTTTGCCATGTGGGCCCCTACTTTCCCTTTCTGCAGCAAATGCCCTGCAGAAAACAGTGAAGGGATCCTTTGGAAACCGTCTGAGCAAAACCCAAAAGGTTCTCTTCCTTAGCATTTGCCACAATGAATCTCACTTAATTTTTCTAACATTTTGAAAAAGGCCACTCATCTTATCTTACATCTGGTGCCATAGATACCAGGCTCACATCCCCTTTACAGCCTGCTGCCTGTGGCTGGGAGAGTAACTCTGGGTCAGTTGCCTTCCTTCTATCAGTTACCTTCAAGAGATACTCCAGCAGGAGACTGGCTACAATTCAGAGGGCCTTTGGGGCTCTGAGGGCTTTCAGATTCTCATTCCTCAGGGGTAACTGGTTAGCCTGCTGTACTCAAAAGCTTTCCCAAAGTATCTCTCTCTTCACCACCAACACAAATTGCTCACCTTTTACCTCAGCAGAGAAAACACACCAGACAAGTTAACAGAGCTGTCAGACATGGTCAGGAAAGTTGAAAATAGCACAAAATAAATAAACTAAAAAGTCAACAGCCTAACACATTTGAAAAACACTTGAAGCACCATAAAGGTATCAAAAGATCTGGAAGAACTGTCAGGAGACTTGGCAAGAGACTTGGCTGGGAGCTACATGAATGCAAACATGCCAGAACTGTGATGAGAGAAGCAATGAGAGTGAGTTTCTAAAAAAAGGGGGGGGAAAGAGCAAATTAAGAATAAGACATGGAGCCATCTGGGGAGTTGGCAAATAGAACAGGAAAAGATTTCAAAAACAAACTAAGAGGAACACCATTAGCAGTGATAATAAAAGCACTTTCCAAAACATCTGGGGGAATTTGAAGCAATTAGTGAATGGAGAAGAAACATCAGGGAAAATACCACTAGGAAAAAAATGTGATAAGCCAGGTCAAATTTGATCATAATCAAGAAATTCTAAATAAATAAAAGACAGTGCAAAACCACAGCATTAGAGAAAGCAATGTCTGTAATGGAGTAACATGCTAGAAGCATGGGTTATCTTTTCAGGGGTTTAAAAAAAGTACTAGCATAGTCTTAATAATACTGTCATAAGCAATGTTATAAGTAAAATATTTTATATAAAAAGAATTAGGATGTTATATATGGTTCTGATATTGTAATGTAAGGATTACTATTTGTGCATTGCACTTTTTTCATACTATTATGTTTCTTTTCAGATCAAACTGACATAGGACTTCACCTTTTAGAATACTCGAAAGCCCGTACTGTCCCAGTACAATTCAAGATCAAGACAAGAGTGTCTAATCATATCACAATGTTACACATTGTTTAATCACCTTACTATTTGCAAACTCCAGTTGGTAAGCCACCACATTCTTTTACTGGGCCCAGTTCAGCCTCCAAAGAACTGGAAGTTCAATCCCTTAACCAAGTCTTCAGGGCTTACTTGACATTCAGCACTGAGACATCCCCGGGTTACATATAAACTGTAGAGTTATGTTACATCATTAGTAGCTTATTTGTTAAAATTCCTAAGACAAATCTTTCCATAAATCTTTTCAAAATCATAAACTTACAGCAGGTGTCATCTATGTCTAATTGTTAATGCTGTAGCACTGTACCCGTCAGATTCAAATCTGAGATACAGAAAGTGAGAAAAACACAAAATAAAAGCACTGAAATGAAATTACTCATGCAAGGAGCTTAAAATAGATGGAGTTAGTGTAAGTTTTCACCTATAATTTTATTTCTATAACAGCATTTAAAGCAATTTTCACAGGTGAGATTTGCAGTGGGGACTGAAAAAAGAGCGTCTAGCTCACACAAATGTTTCAGATGTAGTTTATTTTCAACATTAAAACTGAGGGAAATCCAGAAGTGTGGAAAATACAGAGGACATTTTGACACAAAGGAAGACACCCAATATATCTTTATGTTTTGCGACATTCATTATCTCCCATACTTCCAATAAACAGTGACATATTTACATCTGTGTAAAGGACTGTTAGGGTCTTAATGTTAAAATGGTTTCATCATAAAGGACACATTTTGAGTATACTTCACTTGTTAATGGCAGACAAACAGAAGAACTGAATCAGTTGTGAAATTTACTGTTTAACTATGGATGTATCCTGTTCTGTTGCTCCAGGATCATTTCTTCCATCTAAGAAACTTACCAAAACATAACCATCTTCAATGTACAAGTTCATGAACAGCAAGCAAACGACAAGGATTCCTAAGAATGACACTGCTGATCGTTTCCGCAAGCATCTCATTTTATCAAAATATTTCAAGCTGTGTCTCATGTGAAGAAGGGCATACAGTAGTGTCACCTATGAAACAAAACCACAGTATTACAAGAACTGTCCACCTGATAAGCATGAAAACAAATCAACTTACCTTCAGATATATTTAATCATTGTCATCTTTAAGCTTAATATACAATCTTAACTATAATATAAGCTTTTTCTTGTCAGTAAAGAAAAAAATACACTCTCATACCCATTTTAGGCTGTAATTATGATGTCACTGTGGTAGCAGTGCATCAGCAGTTCAGTTTCCCTTATTTACCAGTCAAATCCCAGCTTGATGCCTAGAGATGATGTACATTGTTTCATTGTGTACTTGTGTCTCCTCCCAAAGGCAGGTCAGACCAACAGGCAAGGACACAGCTACTGCGTGACTCAATGTGGTTGCCAATAAAAGAATTCTGGATACCAGAACTTCCAGGTACAAATAAAGTACCTTCCCTGAAGGTAGAAAGCAGTAGCAAGACTGTGCAGCATCCTTGTGCCTTTGATCTCTGCACTAGGATGGAAAAAACCTCATTGGACATGTCATTTTCTTCTTCAGAAGAAAGGTGGATGTCTATCTTAGACCAGACACATCTAAGCAGAGTATTGGGAAGTCCTTACTGACCCAATTAGAATAATCAAAAAACGAGTGGCATAGAGGATCATAAAGCCTCCCAGCAGTTCTTTTCAAGAAAGAGAAATGTTGAATATTTATTTTTGAAATCTTACTCCTTAAAATAGGACACTGCTCTTGTCCACCAAATCATACGCATTAACTTGCTTAGGACTACATGTGTTTGAACAAGATTTGGCCACAAACTAAAGGAAAAGACTCCAGATTGCACTGCCCAAACTCTGAAGGATTCTTAGCAAAAAAAAAAAAGTAGATTATAAGCTGATTTATGCTCTCAACCATATTTTGACTATTGTCAGTAGCAATGGCTGATTTTTCAATTGAATTTAATATATAGGTCATACACAAATGAAGAGTTTAAAGTTAGCCTGTGTGAAGTAGCAAAAAGCACTATACATGCAATGGTTAAACCTTACATATAAATACCTTCATTTTTGAAAGTATTGAAAATCTAAACTGACGCAAAATAAGCCAAATTAGGAGTTCCATAAAAAAAATTGTCATGTCATATAGAAAATTTTCTGGCCTAATAGCAAAAACACTTCCAAGCATAAAATTCAATATCTATTTGCTTTGCCAAACTGCATAAATATATCTAACGGTATAAAATATGAATCCATTAGACCCTAGAGAATTTGGAGGTAAATATATCAAATATTAGTTATGCAAATGTTTAACTGTAAGGTTTTGTCTGTATAGATTCAAAACGAGTAAAGAGACCAGTTGTACACAGAATGGTTTTAAATTCACAGTGTTGAGAATAAAACAAACTTGCATGTTGCATGAAGAAAAAAATGGAATTGACAACCATATAGATTTCTATCTGTATTTATTTGTCAGTGGGCTGAATTACAGACACCTGATTATTCTGAAGCTGGAAAAGCCCACTCTAGATATTTTGTAAGGTTACATCAAGGATTTAATTTTTCTTAATCTCTTATGAACATAACCTTCAGGAAGGAGCTGTTAGGGCCATGAATCTTCAAACACTAGCTCTCCCTATCACCCCGCATCTCCCTGTGCCAGCACAGTGGTTGCTGGGTGTCTGTGGATTCCAGTGGGCTGTTGTGGAAATGAAAGATTGTCCCTGTTTTAGAAAAGACATACACATAAGGTTTGGGTTTCCTTTTTTTTGTTTCTCCTCCTCACCCCTTTTACCCTCCCTGCTTTTTCTCCTAGTATAAGTACTGTTTTTTCAAAGCAGTACACTCTATTAAAAACCTATCAGAGGATCTCTGGATGAATTAAATACTCACACTTCTTAGATAGTGGCATTAACTACCCTGACTTTTGAAAATGCAGGTAGTGTGGGTTGGGGTGCTTGCAGTCACTGGCAGCTTATTACATATTGAGTTTCTTCTTTGGAAAATATTTTTCAGCCACAGGATGACTCTGTGTGCCATATTTGCTGACTGGACTGCAATATTGCACAATTTCCTCATCTCTGAGCAGCCTGACTGAAGTCCCTAAGGATGAGGAAGGGGACTTATGATCATATTGCTAGTCATGTTATATTAGTTTTTCTCCCATTGCGTTTTTCATTAGATTATTATTGTGTTGGATTAGGAATAAAAATTGAGGGAATTACACAGGTGAGGAATATAAACCTGTCATGACTAAAGCTGATGTACAGAAAGAGGAGAACCCAGTCACCACTCAGAGGAGAACAGGTGCATTGCAAAACATCATGCCACGAAGGGTTTTTGTTCCTCGGAGCTCCACAGGTAGGTGCACACCAAGTGCAGTCACCGGAGGGACAGGCTGCCCAAGGAGGGCAGATCTCGCGTCGCAGGGGAGGCTGTGGCTCCGGCGCTGGCACCAGGTGGCAGTGCGCGCCTGCCAGTCCCCAACCTGCTCCTCAACCCGCTCCTCCCAGCCAGTTCCTCTGAAGGTGCTGTTTGACATTCTTATACCGTAATCCTTTAGCTAAAACACGCCCAGGCTCATACATATGTACATACAGAATTCCTTACGTCTTTCCTAGAGCTGCTTCCTCTTGCAGCTCTATTTCCAATCCGTAACACTGTATTGTGGAGCACTGCACAAGTGAAATTTGCATGGAAAATAAATAAAGGTAAATCTACCTTTTTTTTCTGCAAGTAATGTCAGTCATCTTTTGAAAAATAGTCTCAGAAATTCCCGCAGTGAGACTCCTGATGGTCTATAAGACCATTTGAGCAGAATATTCACCATTACTACAAATCTAAGACTTTGATATCAGAAAAAAAGGGTTTCAAATCATAATTCAATTCTGAAGGCACAGCTTTGCTTGAAGATTTTCTGCCTTCATTATTCATGCACAATTAAGTAGCTATCAGGATGGTATAAATGCAATTTGTTTCATAAAGCTGGCATTAAGCAGTTAAACATAATTAATAAACATGAATGAATTATAAATCTTTTCCTTTCTAAATGAGATGTATTGCTTTCCTCAGTCCCTTCAGAGGGAACTCAAAAGACCTCAGATCACTATGAACATATATGTGCTGCTCTCAGACATACATGCGTAATTTTACACAGAAATGTGAAACTATATTTCCTTTGACTTTCTGATATGATACAGCAATGAACAGACAGTGAACTAAAAAACACAATGAACTAAAAAATGCATACCTTTAGAGTGTGAAGAGGCTGTTCTTTACAGGATCTGAAAAGGTGTGAAAGCTGTGTAAAAGGCCAAGATTGACTTTCACATGATAATGTGAGGTTTTCTCTTTGCAACACTCAGAATTTCATTTTTTCTTTTTTAAAAATAAATCCCAAATGACCATCCATTAAGAGTCTATTCTGAATAAACTAAGTCCATGAAACAACAGAATGAAATTAAAAGACTTAAATGCTAAGATTTTAAAACATATTTCAATTTTGATGTAGATATAGTGGTCCCCAAGAGGAAAATATGAGATAAAGCAAGATTTTTTTTCCTTATTTTCCTCTTTTCAGAGGAAAAGACTTTTTGCCATTGCTATAATGATTTCTTCAGGCCACATACATACACTCTCACTGTGCATATTTGATCCACTTTAACTCGTCACTACTTTCTGATAATACTAGGGATTTGTGCTTTGTCTTGTTTTCTGAGACTACTGTTTACTTTCCTGACATATTTCCTCCATAAACAGATGCATAAAAAGGCCCTGTGGTGTTCCTTTACCCTTAAGGATGCCAACCCAGTTTAAGGACCCAGCCTTACCTAACCAGTACAGTGAATCTGCTTGTACCTACAGCTGTACAGAGATGGAGTAACAAGGTCATCTTTGTATTATATTCTGGTCTGCTTAAGTGTTGTGCTCCAGCAGCTTGAGAAAAGTTGCTGATTTGCAGAGGCACTGATAGCTGTCAGAAATGGCAACTGCATTATTTTTATACTCTAAGATTCCAAATGAGGCACGTAGCTTTGCCTGTCACTGCAGAGTCCATATTCCAGGAGGTAAAGTAGAGCTGATCCACTGCCACATTTATCATATCAACAAAATCCATATATAACACACACACAAAAAAGGTTTATTAAATCCCTTGTGAACTTTATTGCAATCCCTGATTTGACTAAGGCACTCAGCAGCAGGTACTTTATTCCTCAGTCTTGTGACATACCATGCCACCAGTCTGTAACTGAATTGCTTTACTTGCAGTTCTTAATGCTTGTCCAATTTGTTTTTCAGTTCTTCTTTTTGGAAGGCTGCACACGATGCCTCAAGGATTGCATTCAGTTGTCTTTATAAAATGGCCAAAAAAAAGAGGAAAAAACAATAACAAAATGATTTTTTTTACATAGTTATTATTACATTCTGCATGTGTCATGGTTTTCTTATACAGAATTAAATAAAACAAATCCTAGGTTGTGATATACATTTGAGCTACAGATGGTAGTGAACTGGAGAATTATAATGGATAGGATACTCCATGGGGCTGAGACAGACTCCCAGCAAGATTCACTGGCTGACTTACTGAAAGCCTGAAAGTAAGTATAAAACATTTAAGGCTGACAGGCAGGATATTTGTTGTCACTGGCAGCAGGGGAGTAAAATCTGGTCTGAAGGAAAGGAAAGTTTAACTCAGAATGAGGCTAACCAATCCAGAGGGTAGAGCTCAGGTTTTACACTAGCTGTAAGTACATTGTTTGGATGCCTTTCCATTGTGTAGCTCCACATGCTTAAAATAAATGGTTTAAAGGTTACCATGTCTTCTGAAATTTAGACTGTAGATACAGAAAGTTAAAAGAAGAGATATAAAAGTAGGAAGATTACACAAAATTAAAAGTGATAAAGAGGATGGGCAAAAGAAATGGTTTTTCAAAAAATATTTGAAAGGCAAATTAATCTTTGATCCACAGAAAATGAGAGATCATTTCAAACACTGATGTAGCATACAGACATATACACACCCCAACAGTTTGGGAAAAGGGTTGAGAGTTTGGGAGGAAACAAATGATTCAATTGAGGCAAGTTACTAAACAATACAGAAAAGTAAAGAGCTTAAATTCGAAGCAGGTATTGGAGAATGAAGTGTCTTTCCTGTCTGACTGCTTCAGAGTGATATAAAATGGAGTCACAAAATTTGCTTTGGCTATATGCTCTGAACAAAATGTAATGCATTTCTTCTCGTGTGGAGGTGTCAAGTCTAATCAAAGGGAAGAGATGACTAAGAAGTGTGAAGCTGTATTGACTCAGACGGTAAAGCACGATCTAATCCATCACTGGATGGATGGCTGTATTCCACTGGATATATTTTATCAAGTAAGTTGTAGTGTAAAATACGGGGTTTAGAAAAATGATATAGACAGTGAGTTAATGGCATGTGGAAAAAGCCTAGAAGATAAGAAAAAAATTACAAAGAAATCTGAAATAGCCCTGAATTCCTGTTCCATGGAAACAAAGCAGTGAAGAAAATAAAACAGCATGGGCATGAAGAGGGAAGAGATAGCTAACTGTTACATCCAAAGAGTGAGATTAGAAGCTTTTAGAGATACAGGAGTGGGGTTTTAGGCTGCATCAGAAATACAGGGAGAAATCCTTGAGCATTGAAAATAGCACTGGGCACCATCCAGAGGAAATTATTTTTAGAAATATGATAGAGATCAAATTAAATAGATATTCAGTAGATTTTATCAATTGACTCATCAGTTAGTGAAAGAAATATATGAATACAAGTACTGATAGATTCAACAGCAAGATAAAACTTAAATGAACATTTATTATATAGCACATTTCTATAGTATTCAAGTATTTGGTTTAGCATATACCACATGCTACCAGGTAAACTAAATTTCTTGAGTCCATTGTGCATCAGACTGAATGAACTAGAGAGACATCCTGGTCTGAAGACACTTCTGCAGCTCTCAGTCCTTTCACCCAAAGCACAGACTCATCATATCTAAACCCTCAGCAACACTTAATCCATGTGCTAACTTTTGCTTCATGGTCCCACAGTCTCTTACCTGAGGTTTAGAGCTAAGAGCTTGTCAAGTACCATGGACATCACTTGGATTAATGGTGCACTGAGATGTAGATAAACTTATTTTTGTGGTGAAAGGAAAATGAACTTAAGTGTTTGACCAAAGCAAATTAGTCTTAATGAGAAGTGTTTCATCTGATTCTGGTGAAATCTGTTCATGGTTTTCTCTACGGCACATTCTGTAGCCTCATCTAACAGAGAGGTAAGTAGCTATTTCACAGAACTGCAATATCACAGAATGGTTGAGGCTGGAAGGAACCTTTGGAAGTCATCTGTTCCACCCTCCATGTCTGTGTAGAGCCACCTGGAACCAGGTGCCCAGGATTGTGTCCAGGTAGCTTTTGAATATATCCAAGGAGGACAATCCACAAATGAACAGAGCAGCCATGTGTCAGTGCTGTCACTCTCACAGTAAAAACGTTGCTTCCTGATGTTCAGAGGAAACTTCCTCTGTTTCAGTTTGTGCCCACTGCCTCTGGTCCTGTCACTGGGCACCACTGGCTCTGTCTTCTTTGTACCCTCCCTGCAGTTATTCATATACACTGGTAAGATTCTCCTTGAGCCTCCTCTTCTCCAGGC
>NW_008675255.1:55361-72443 GCF_000695815.1 Acanthisitta chloris
CTTTGTTGGACTCTCTCTGGCATGCCCATGCCTCTCCTTTACTGGGGAGCCAGGAACTGAGTACAACACTCTAGGTGTGGCCTCACCAGTAGCGTACCACCCTTGACCTGCTGGTACTGTTTTGTCTTAGGCAGGCCAGGATACTATTTTTATTTTTGAGTCAGCACAGGCAGGGTACAGGGACAAACGCAAAACTCTAATGAAATGCAATGAGTATGTTTATTTTAATTACTTCACCAACTGGGGATCCCCAAAACAGCACCGAAGCAGAGGCACACGAGCAGGGTTACAGGCACTGCAGAGCTTTGTTCATGCTACAGGATTACTGAACCTGCTGGTTTTGCCTGTGTATCAGAAAATTGCACAGGCACAGTTTACCACTGCGCTTGATCATTCCCTCAGCAGAGCAGGAATCTCAAGTATGTTTGATAGGGTGCCCCTAAGTCTATCACAGGCCTATGTTATCTAAACACAGATGTTCTACTTGTCAAACACACAAGGCTAAACAACAATTAATATGATATATGTGTTTTTCAACACTCTAGCTGTAAGTCACTTGAGTGTGTTTACAATACTCCTTGCCAATCTTCTGTTATTTCCCCACAGGCTTCTTTGCTGCAAGGGCACATTGTTGGCTCTTCTTCATGTCCACTGTGGCTGCCAGATCTTTTCTGCTAAGCTGCTTTTCAGCTGGGTGGCCCGGAGCATATATTGGTGCATGGAACCGTTATTAGTGAAGGATTTTGCACATCTCCTTCCTAACACTGATGAGGTTTCTGTCAGCCCATTTCTCCAGGCTGACAAGGTCCCTTTGGATTGCAGCACAACCCTGTGGCGTACCAGCCACTCCTTTCAATTTTGTGTCACCTACAATAATTTAGCTATTTGTAATCCTGCTGTGGAGCAAAAAACCCCAAACCAAACAAACAGAACCTCCATGCAGTTGTGTATGTGTGTGAGTAATGTAAGCTTACCATCTGATGTAACCCTAACCCTAAAGGTGGTGATTGGCATTAAGTTGTGATAATCCTTCTCCATCCTCTTCTCACTTCAGAGTTTGGCTTGTCAGAAGACAGTATTATCAGACATGCACAACTGTGAGAGGTTTCATATGATTAGGAAAAAGTAACATTTTTTTGTGATAAGTATTCACTTCTTGACGTAGCCTATAATGGACCTATCTCAGGTATTGAAAGATGTTTTAACCTGACATCCTTACACATTGTTTCATAGAGTTTGCATAATAATGTGCATTTGGGGGATCCTGCCAAAATCAAAAAGTAAATAATTTTTATTAGGTTACTTCCAAATATTTTTGGGGGGGTTTAATTTTTTATTTTTTATTTCTTTTGCAAATGGCATTGCTGGGTCCTTTACCTTTTACTTAGACTAGGTCTAACTATTTAAGAAGAGGAAAAAAGCCTGTGTAGAAAGGTGGCAAACTGTTGAAGGGCAACTCTCAAACTCATCTATAAACTGTTATTTGCACAAAGTCATGTGTCTGTGAAGGTCATGGTACCCTGGTAAATAATGTAAAAATAGATTAGGAGATTAAATGCCAAAAATTTGTTTTCACTGGCCATACTGTTAATCTGTTTCTAAGATAAGAGTTTCATTAAGACCTTCCACTGAGCATCCAGACAACAGCTTCCTGATCAATAAAATAACTCATTCTATAGACAAGGCTTAGAAAACTATAGAGGGAGGTGTGTGTGACCAAAAATTGCCTTGTTCTTTAAAAAAGAAAAAAGAGGAATAAACACAACAAACATCAGCAAATTCTGATAAGAGTATATAAAATGAAAACAACTCTTTATAAAATGCTACATTTGTCACTTTTGGTTTTGTTTTCCGTTTTTTAATGTTTTGTGTCTTCCTCTATTATCTCACCCAAAATACACTGCTATGATAATTTCTTTTCAGTAGAAGCAGTCCAGTGTGGACAAAATGCATGCAAAATTTGTCATCTTTAGCTCTGATTCTGCAGTCAGATTAACTAGCAAAAATGCAACCAATTATCTCCAAAACTGTTAATACATTCACAAAACAGTAGCTTTGATTGCATTTCTTTTGTTTATAAAAAGAAAGGACTAAAATTTTTTTTTGCTTTTGAGTGGATTGCATTATTTGTGGGCTACTATACCCTTGATCTATTACATTAATTGATTCTTATTGTGTAAGTAATGAAGATGGTTTCAGACGTACCATAAAATATGCAATTTCATCTTTTACCCTAATACAATTTGATCATGCAACCTAAGCAGGATCTGTAGTGGGAGGGGCTAATAGCTGCTGTTTTAAGTATCATCACTGCTTCTGCTTTCTGAGTCAATGTTAGTTTAGAGACCTTGTAAATAAATCCGTCATAGAAGTGAAGCAGACCAGGTACACTAGCAGCTTTCAGTAGCCATGATGATTAATTCAACTCTAATCATCTGATTTCCTATAGACTTCATAGAAGTCGCTCTAGGCAGAATGAAAAGAGACCTTGGATGAATAGCTGTGTGTTGAGCTAACAAGCATTTCAGACCCATGAAGCTGAGCAGCATGGGATCTCTGCGAGCACATGGACTTATCTAATGCTGCTTTCAGTGAGCAGGGCCATGCTACCCTTTATCTGTGTGACCTGTCAAGTAAATCTAGTTCCATTTGAGTAGTGAACATCTCTCCAAAGCTTGTGTTTCTCTGTGGAAATCTCTGCTATCCAGTGAGTAGCTGGAGCCTGATTTCATTGAATTGATGCACCATTTTTCAAATTAATAGTGGGGAAGGAGAAGAAGATCTCTGTCTTGTAACAGATTAGTTTCCAATTTTTTTAGGAGAGGCTTAACTTATTTTCCTTCTAGCTTTGATTTATCTGTTTACTAACATTACGTTGGTGGTATCTATTAGGTTGTGTGTGTTGGTTTGGACTGAAGTAGAGCTAGCTTTCTTTACAGTGGGTAGTATGGGGTTATAGTTAGGATTTGTGCAGAATACAGGGTTAATAATGTAGAGATGTTTTTGCTATTGCTGAGCAGAGCTTACACTGAGCCAAGGCCTTTATTGCTTTCCATACTACCTACTACACTGGCAAGGAAATTGGGGGTGTGTGTGAGACTGGGGGGAGGCAGAGTCAGGACAGGTGACCCAAACTGACCAAAGGGATATTCCATACCATATGATATCATGCTCAGTATATAAGGTGGGAGGAAGAAGGAGGAAGGGGGGAATGTTTGGTGTGATAGCATTTGTATTCCCAAGTAACTGTTACGCATGATGGGCCCTGCTCTCCTGGAGATGGCTGAACACCTGCTTGTCCATGGAGAGCGTGAATTAATTTCTTGTTTTGCTTTGCTTGTGTGTGCAGATTTTGCTTTCTCTGTTAAGCTGTCTTTATCTCAACCCGTGAGTTTTTCTAGCTTTTACCCTTCCAATTCTCTCCCGCATCCCATTGGCAGGGGAGTGAGCAAGCGGCTGCATGGGGTTTGATGGCTGGCTGGGGTTAAACCACGACAGTTGTGCCAGAGATAATTTTGCAACCTATTTGTCTTATTTTTAAACAGCTCCTGAAATCCAGAAATGAGTTTTATGGTGAGTCTTATGTCTTCACTTGTATACCACTTTGCTCAAACTGATTCCTTTAGAGCACTTACCTTTCAATGTCTTTCTGAATCACCTTTTGTAGCGGCTTCTTGCCGTCGGTGATATTACAGAGAACTCAGGGAAACTAACAGTCTAACTCAGCAATGATAAGAAACACTGCTGTAAATGCTCATAAAATCTCAGTACTCTTTGTTTTTCTAATCATTTACAGTGTAATGAGATTTAGTGAGACTGAAAGACAAGAGAGATGACATCTTTTCCTCAGTACTCTTTGTTTTTCTAATAATTTACAGTGTAATGAGATTTAGTGAGTCTGAAAGACAAGAGAGATGACATCTTTTCAAACAAGGCTTTTACAAACGACTACAATAGAAGAGCACACAATTACTATTGACTAATGCACAAAGTCCTAGGTCCTGAGGTGACACTTTTAGGCCACTCTTCCATTACTTATTTTTGTGTTATATGTCTATTACATATATGTCCTGTTACTTGAGAACTCACTGGAGTTGTGCTTCATGTATGCCCTGTTATTTGAGAACTCACTGGAGTTGTGCTTCATTGTCCTCTTAGAATGACATCCACTGGGCCAAAGACACCTATAATGTAAATGAACTAGTCACACTTAGTCTCCACTTATGCAGAAAAGTAAGTATTTCTACACTGTGATTCACCTCACTAAAAGGCAATTGTCTAAAATATTTCAGATGAACTGTGCCACAAAAATGCCCATTTCTCTTCACTGGCTACAAGACCAGCCTGCGATGGAAAACTCAAGATGGATACCAAAAGGGAGGAATTCCTTTAACATTTTCCCTTGTCTCTTTTGCTTCCTTTTTAGGCACAGCACATACACAATAAGCCACTGTCTCTGTCTTGAAGTGTGGACCTACAGCATGGGCCTACACCTTTCCTCAGCACAGAAATGTTGTAATTCTGACAATAACAAAAGGTCAGATCCTAGATTGTCTCCACCTATGACACTGTGGCTGGCATATCTTGCTTGCAGTAGAGTGCTGTTTTCTTCCATTAAAAAGCTTGAGTTTGGCCATCTATCCCAAGACAGTTTACTTTGTGCATCTCACAAAGCAGTTCTCTGACTCTGGGTGTCAGACCCTGCTGCTTCCCCCCTGGCCTTACCCAGAACATGGTTTTGCTGCTGCTAAAACCTCTGCTCAATAGATTCATCACAGTACAGCACATAGAAGACAGATTATTACCTGTATGCCCCACAGTAGGAACCTAATAGCTTTACTGCAGGATATTTGAAAGTTGAATGAGATACCTGTTAAAGGGTGTAACAGTCACAGTGGGCTCATGACTGCAAGTTGTGTTAATGGAAGAAGTAATCTATGGTCTGTCTGTATCCTTGAGTCACCCACAGTACCTGGCAAGATTAGAAACTTGGTTCCTTCAATGCATTCAAATGAAGCATCTGATTTTAGGTGGAATAAATTCTCTATATGGCAGGACAGTAAGTCAGAGAGCTGTTTCATTTCAATGATGTAACTGAACTGAGATTCTGATCTTGACAAGTGCTGTGGGTGAGTCAAAGATACATATAGACCCTTCAGCCTAAAGATAGAACATCTATTGCACACATCATTCACTCTAATTCTCTTAAATCATCAAACTAATATGGTATCTTTTGTGCATTGTTTTAAAGCATGGAGGGATGAAAAAAACCCTGCACCTGTGCAACAGAAAGAATGTGTTTAAGTTCTTGATTTAAATTTTAACCTTACATCTTCAGTACCATACAAAAACTGGTAGTCAGCAATAAGAAAACTGTTGAGGATGTCATCCAAAAAGTTTCCAGCAGCAGATGACAAGTTGACATTCTACCTGAAAACTATTTTCCAAGAACAGGAATTTTCCCAGTGTTTCTATACTATTTTCTTTTCAAGGTTTGGATTTTGGGACTTGTTTAAAGACCACTGAGTCTTCAGTTGACTTCTGTATATCTCACTTAGGATAACAGTATCATAACAGTTGATATGGATTTAGTGTGTAGAATCTGATTATTATTTTTTTTGCTACATCAGTAAAGCATTTCATAGAAATTACTTTATAGCAGTTGGAAGTGGCAGAAAATAATAATAATAAGGTTACAGAGAATTTCAAATGGGTTGTTTTCTTTTTTCTTTTATTCTTACATAATTTAGGTATTGACCTAAAATACCCATGAACTATATTTACATTAAAGTTACAGATTCAGCAACACTTCTTTGTAGTCCTAAGAGTAGCATCTGAGCAAAATATTGGAAATCAATGCTTTTATGTTATTTTAGGACCAAAGATGTGTGCAAAAATTAGTACCGATTTAGAGTGTTTCCAAAGGTTCTCCTAATGCAGTTCAAGATGCTGAATTTATTATTCTCATAAGTAACCCACAAGAGCTTGTATTGTTTGCTGCTAGGATTTCAAATTGCTGACAAAATGTCCTGATGAATGCTTTTGACTCCTAAATCAGAAAAGGTCCAGTGAATGTGCCAGGGAGCTCAGTCCTCTTTCTGCAATAGAAACATGAGCTGTGTCCTCAAATGAGTCTGTGACAGTAATTCTGTACCATCTTCTGTATATCTGCCACTAAGAAAGGGAAAGATTAAACCTATGTATCTGGTTCATCTCTCTTTGCCCTCTTTTACCTATTCAGGAAGGTAAAAATGTGATATTAAGAGGGTTTTTACCCTTTCATTACTACTTGTCAATGTAACTTGTTTCTTTATCAGAGGGCACAGTTCAGATCACACCCTACATTTAGAGTGAGATTGAATCCTAGCTTTAAACTTGTCATTTTCTCTACCAGGTCATGTTCTTTTCTCTCTGTATAGAACAACATCTTTTTTTTTGGTTTATGTCACTTGGCTTTAGCTGCCTTATCTAAACTACCTGATTTAGGCTCCCTACACTGTCAATGCACACTAACAGTTACCAAAGTGTCTTCCTCTTTATCCACTGACTGTAGAAACAAACTACATAACTAGTTTAGCCTAGACCCCTGACTTTTCAATAGTTAAAGATAGCTGAAATAATAAACACTAATCTGCTGCCACTACTACTACCCTATAGTCTATCAGTAGACAGTAGAGTCAATTGTGTTTCCTAAAATGTTCTTTCAGGTTTTCTTATATCAAAAGCTTATCTGAAAATCTAACTGTGGCAAAAAGCAGTGGGGAAAAAAACCAAACACAAACTCACAACCCCTCCCCCCCAAATAACAAAACAACCCCCTAAAATCCTAGAAGATATGTGAACAAAATCCCACTAGACATAAATGTGTTCAATATTCCAGTGCTCAAACTAAATAGTTACTCAGTAATCGAGGGTGAAAACACACATGCAGGAACATAATACCATCAGACTTTCAAAAGCTTGAGGGTGGAAACACACATGCAGGCACATAATACCATCAGACTTTCAAAAGCTGTGCTTGTGTCAGGCAAGACACATCATGATTAGAGGTGGGGTTCTGAGCTGTGATTCTCTAGAATTTCAAAGAAAATACTGATAATGCATGGCGGACAGCTTAGCAGCAGGCTGTGTGTGAATATGCTTTTTAAGGGAAGCTCTAGAGGACATGGACACACCATCAAACACAGACACAATCTTCTTGGGAAATAAATTATTCACAGTATTCTTGATGATCAATATTTTTCAACTGTAAATATTTAGGAACTAAGTTTATGACTGGCTCTTCTGTGTGTGGATGAGGGAAGTAGGACTAACTGTATCTGCAAATGCAGCCAAGCGAGCACAGTGTGACTCTACAAGCTCTCTACAGCTACCTATTGCTTTCTACCTGAAAGGGGGTTATTAGAGAAGAGGGAGATGGTACCTTCTGCCATGCCTGCAGCAAGAGGACTAGAGAGAATGGCCATAGGCTGAGATAGGGGAGATTCAGATTACATATTATAAAAAAAAAATTACTGTTAGGGTGGTCAGGCACTGGAATAGATTACCCAGTGAAGTGGTGGAGTCACCATCCCTAGAAGTTGTAAAGAGGCATCTGCATCTGGCACAGGAAGATATGGTTTAGGGTTTAGGGGTTACAGTGGAGTGCCAGGTTAACAGTTGGACTTGATGATGATCTTAAAGTTCTCTTCTGACCTTGACGATTCTAATTCTATGACTTGATGATTTGTATATTAGAAATATGTGACAGAGGCATCTATAATTGGTAAATTAGAGGAAAATGGCTGAATTGCTTTCAAATGGAAAATAAGGCAGATATTTGGTTTCTTTCCTTTTCAGTTTTCAGTTGTCAATTTTATATAAATTCTTACTGTAGAGAATAAGCAAGGGGGGAAAAGCCAAAAATTCCTTCTTCATCTGTTATCAGTCTTAATGGAAGTAGATATGGTAGTGAGAAGGGCTTATATACTAGAACCTTTTCAGAATTCTTTGCTGGCAAAATTCCACAAACATGCAGGAATGGTTTTAATGTTTTACCACGAATTTTGGAGATAGCCACTTCAAGAAGAGCTGTGAAGGAAAGACAAGGACAATAATGCAATTCCTTCCTGCTCTTCTTGGTGACTTACAGAGCATGAACCAAAAGCCAGAACACAGTTAAATTTTTAGCTTTTAGTATGACATATTACCTAATTGTGGCTCAGGATGTGTGTAGCATTTTTTAAACTTGGGTTTAGGAGGAGAGGTAGAAATGTTTCCATGATTTTTATACCATGGAATGTTTGAGCTCTAATGACCACTGAGATTCTTATATAAAATAACCATTTTCTGTGTCACTTTCTAATACATCTGGACTGCTGTTAGATATGAGCCTAGGCTTTCATTGTCTTTTTGCCCTCTGATTATACGAATCCTGTAACACTATGTTATAACCTTGTAACATCAGTAGGTGAAATGACATCTTTCTGTGATTCCCTTAAACTGTTAATACATTATTTAAACATGATACTTGAAAATCTAGTTTTTTGCCTAAAGGCAGTATATTCCAGGAAGTTTGTGTGCAGCAAACAACATAGCTATTTTTATTAGTGTATCTACAGAAACAAAGATGATAAGGAGTAAATTACACATTATATCTTATCTGCATGTTGGTGTTGTTTATTTTCCATTAATATTTCAGGTTCTGTAGCTCAGTGAGTACACAGTGGGGGTTTTATGGCTTGTTGTTTTTGTTACACTACTTGAAAATACACTTCGTGTTTCACACAAGCCAGTTTTGTTATCCTGGCTTACAGTGTACAATGACTTATAAAGAAGTGCAAAAATGTAAATTATTTCAATAATTAGAAAGAATGGCTTGGGTCGGAAGGGACCTTAAAGATCATCTAGTTCCAACTCCCTGCCATGGGCAAGGGACACCTTCCACTAGACCAGGTTCCTCAGAGCCCTATTCAATTTGGCCTTGAATACTTCCAGGGATGGGCCATCCACAACTTCTCTGGGCAACCTCTTCCAGTGCCTCATCACCCTCATCATAAAAAATTTCTTCCTAATAGCTAATCTAAACATACTCTCCTTCATTTCTAATCCATTCCCTGTCACTACATGCCCTTGAAAACAGTCTATCTCCATCTTTCTTTTAGGCTCCCTTCAGGTCACAGGTCGCTCCAAAGCCTTCTCTTTTCCAGGCTAAGCAATCCCTATTTTATTAACCTTTCCTCATAGGAGAGGTGCGCTATCCCTCTAATCATCTTGGTGGCCCTCCTCTGTACTTGCTCCCACAGGTTGATGTCCTTCCTCTGCAGGGGACTGCAGAGTTGGATACAGTAGTCAGGGTGGGGTATCACCAGTACAGAGGGACAGCATCACTGCCCTTGACCTGCTGGCCTTTTAGGCTCAGATCACAGGTCGCTCCAAAGCCTTCTCTTTTCCAGGCTAAGCAATCCCTATTTTATTAACCTTTCCTCATAGGAGAGGTGCGCTATCCCTCTAATCATCTTGGTGGCCCTCCTCTGTACTTGCTCCCACAGGTTGATGTCCTTCCTCTGCAGGGGACTGCAGAGTTGGATACAGTAGTCAGGGTGGGGTATCACCAGTACAGAGGGACAGCATCACTGCCCTTGACCTGCTGGCCACGCAGCAATCCCTATTTTATTAACCTTTCCTCATAGGAGAGGTGCGCTATCCCTCTAATCATCTTGGTGGCCCTCCTCTGTACTTGCTCCCACAGGTTGATGTCCTTCCTCTGCAGGGGACTGCAGAGTTGGATACAGTAGTCAGGGTGGGGTATCACCAGTACAGAGGGACAGCATCACTGCCCTTGACCTGCTGGCCACGCTGCTTTTGAAGCAGCCCAGGATACAGTTGGCTTCCTGGAGTGCAACCTGGTTCATGTCCAGCCTCTCATCCACCAGCACCCCAAGTCCTTCTTAGCAGGACTGCTCCTGATCTGTTTTTTCCACAGCCTGTACTGATACTGGGAGTTGACCCAACCCAGGTGCAGCATCTTGCACATGGCATTGCTAAACTTCATAAGGTTCCCATTGGCCCACTTTTTGAGCTTGTCCAGGTCCCTCTAGATGGCATCCTGTCCTTCAGGTGTGTCAACCACCCCCCTCAGCTTTGCGTCATCTGCAAATTTCCTGAGGGTGCATTTGATCCCTTCATCTATGTCATTAATGAAGATATTAAATAACACTGATCCCAGTATGGACCCCTGGGGGACACTACTTGTCATTGATGTCCATGAGGACTCTGAGCTATTGAGCACTACTCTCTGGATGCAACCATCCAACCACTTTCTTGTCCATGTAACAGTCCACTCATCCAATCCATCTCTCTTTAGAGAGAAGGATGTTGTGGGGAATCATGTCAAAGGCTTTACAGAAGTCCAGATACATGACATCTCTAGCCCTTCCCTTTTCCACTGATGAAGTCACTACATCATAGGTTAGTCAGGCAGGACTTGCCCTTGGTGAAGCTATGCTGGCTCTCTCGAATCACCACCTGTCCTCCACGTGCCTTAGCATAGATTCTAGGGGATCTGTTCCATGATCTTCCCAGGCCCAGAGGTGAGGCTCACAGATTGGTAGTTCCCATGGTCCTCTTTCTACCCTTTTTAAAGATAAGTACAATGTTTCCCTTTTTCCAGTCACCTGGGACTTCACCTGGCAGCCATGACTTTTCAAATATCATGGAGAGTGGCTTGGCTGCTACATCAGTCAATTCTCTCAGGAATCTGGGATACATCTAGTCACATCCCATAGAGTTAAGTTCGTTCAGGTTCTTCAGGTGGTCTCTAGTGCCCATCCATCCTGCTGTCCATCCCTTTGAGAAGTGTGAGAAGAGAGATTGCCATTGTAGACTGAGGTTAAAAGTTGTTGAGTACTTTAGGCTTCTCCTTCTACACTAACGCTTTTCCATGATACTTTTTCAAACAGCTCATTACACTAAAACTGTTGGCTATTGTTGATAGTTTTTATAATTTTAGGGAAAAAATGCCATTAACTCCGAAATGTTCCACCAAAAGCAGTATACTTAAAATTCATACTTCTGACAGATTTGCTGGGAAGATGTTTTAATTAAGACAGCAACAAGCTATTCAGTCATATTTGGATGTAACACTAGTTTAATTCACACTTCTCTGCTAAAGTGACCCTCAACAGCAGTCTGCAGAATTAAAATACAGGACACCTATGCGTTTGCTCAGTATCAGCTTGCATTTTAACATTTTACACTGCTGAATATAAATATCAAAAAAAAAGGTGAAAACTCATCTGGGAGGAAGGAGCTGATTCATGACAAGACAGTTCTAATTTTATGCAGGTGTGGAACCAACAAATTAATTGCTTCCTATCTGTTGCTGTGAAAATAATTTGCAATGAATAATTTATCTAACACATTTAACCTATTTTCAGATTTTTTTTTTGTTTGGAAGGAAGATATTATAAATTCTGAATTCAGCTATTTTATAATATTTGGAATTATTTTTATTTCTGGTCGTGACTTGAATAAAATTGTTCCCTGAGAATAATTACCATTTTTATCATATTTATTATTGTTTGTCAGAGATGCCATTAGATGTTTGTCCCCTTGATTGGTATCTAAAAACTTGCTGCAGTTTGAATTCTAAAATTATTTTTTGCATAGTGCTGGATCTGTTATATTTAGTCAAAAGAATATTCATACAAAACAATGTGGAAAAGTAAACTGAAGGTATCTAATGAGTGGATTTGTACGAACATTTACAGTAATCTGCATACACCTCTTATCAGTCCTTAAGACACTGTTAAAGACAGAAAATAGAATATGGAATAGGATTGGGAAACCTACATCTGGGAAAAAATTTCTCCAGTATTGCAAGACGAAGTTTGGGGTTTTTTTGTGTGAACATTCTTGCACTGTTTTTCGGCACTGCAATTTCAACCTTTGCTGCTGGAAATAAATTCATTATTTAATTATTAATTCTGAAAGTACAACCAAATAGCTAGCTTTGTTCCTGAAAGAGAAGTCATAGGGTTGATTCTCATTCCAGCTGCTTCTTATTGACATTAAACTAAAACCACATTTTCTCTTGCTGAGAAGTAAACTGGGAGTCGTGTGTCCCACCATGACTAACAAAGTTTGTTCATGATGATCTCCTTGTTAAAGTTGACCACTGTTTTGTTAGCCAAAATTTCTAAAAAACCAAAGCAATTTCTTCGAACTGAAAAAAATATGCATTGAAAATTGCACTTGGGTAAATCACTCAATACTGCCAGGATCAGATGGGGCACTGCTCATTTGTAGGCTTTTATAAATGCATTCATGAGTGCAAGTAAAAAATATGCAAGCACACACACAAGGTTATGATTAATTAATTCAGCAAATGTATTGATTAAACATCAGGTCAACCAGCAGATCATTTAGGCTGAGTGTTTGGCAATTATTCTCTTCCATGTAATCAAGTTGAAATACATTATTCTATTTGCTTAAGTAGATACAAGAGAGAAAAACATATACTGCTCTTTTCTGGAGAAAACTATGTTTATCAAAGAATTTGCACTTTTTTTATTACTCTATAAAATAGACAATTATTTCTGATTTTTTTTCCTGACCTCTTTATGCTTTCATATGTGTATATGTTGGTTTGTAAGCCTCCTACTTGTACTTTGCTTATAAATGACTCCACATTTTAATAGAATAAAATGACAAAAATTATTACCTATGACATGAAGATTAAGAAGTGGGAACATTGTGGCAAATGATGATAGAATCTGCAGGTGATACGGGAGCTCAGTTTTCAGTTTGATGAAGTTCTATTTTATATATAAGGAACAACTGTGACTCCTTTTACAAAGAGTTCTAAATTTCTAAAATGAATAACCTTTGAGGCTGAATGAAAAGCAGGACATCTTTGTGAGTGTACATGATTTTAGGCAAGAAAAATGGGTCATGGTAGTTATTTTTCTATCATACTAAAACTGATATTTTAGATCAGAATTATTAGAATTAAAATAAGTTTTACCCTTCTCTGTCATCTTACAGAGAAGCTCAAAATCCTGATACTTGTGAATCAGGGACTTGATCTTCTTATTTCAAAGGCAAGGTCTAGACCACAAAGTAAAAGAAAAGAAATAAAGGAAGAAAAAACATGAAATAGATTGAAGATGGAGAGAAGCAGAAAATGTACTTTGATTAATTGAAAGGTTAATTACTGAAAGACTTCCTCTACAGAGCATACTGTTAATTAGAAAGTCTGAGGGATATGAGATTTCATTTAACACTATTCAAAAGGCCAACATGACATAGTAAACTGCTTGATTCTTCTTGTTCCATTTTACTCTGGAGCAAAAGAAAGCTCCTTTTCCTTTTTTTTCCTTTTTCCTTTTTTTTTTTTCTTTTTTAATAGACAAAAGACAAGGTTAAAACATGAGATTTTGGTAGGGATGAGACCAATTAGATACAATGGGCTAGTGTTCTAGGTACTTATTATAAAGTAATTATATGTATGCTAAGAGAGATGTATAAGATACTCTGAATAGGTGAAGTCTCTCTTTCCTTTTTTATTCTACTTTTGTGAGAGTAAACTTAAGTGAGATGACTCCTGTCTTTAGATGCTGATGTAATTTTTGAGAGGCCTAGACAAGCAGAACTGTTTTCTCCAAATTTTATTTGAAGCAGGTTGATAGAATCCCATCACAGTAATAAACAAAAGAACATGGAAATAACAAATGTATGGCAAGCAGCATGAGTCAAGTAGGAGGAAAAATGCAATCTTCCTAGTGCTACACAATTAATTTTCCAAGGATGTAAAAATCCACATTGTCACAGACTACTAACAGAGCCTGCATATAATCCTTCACGGACTTTTAGCATGACCTGCTCTTATGTAATTCTTTTTATTTTTCATTGTAAGGTCAGGATACCCATGTCTACCTATGCTGCTATCTGGATAATTCATTGAAAATCTACCCTGCACAGGCTAACATTCATTTGAAAAAATGGCTGCGTCTTCAACCCAAGAGTTGCTGCTATTTAACCCATGTCAATAGCATCTAAATAAAGAAGACATAAATCAAGAAATATGAGGTAGTACAACAAGGAAGATAAAACTTGGGACAGAAGTTTTGAAACAACTGAGTTTAATAAAAGCAAGCCCCAAACCCATAGGCTAAAAAAAGTATTGGAAAGGAAGAGACACATGGTGTGATTCTTGGGGCTGTCCTATGCAGGGACACCAGTTGGACTTTGATGATCCTGGTGGATCACTTCCAACTCAGAGTATTCTGTGATTCTATGACTTCCCATTCCCCTCCAATCCCCAAATAACAGGACCTAGTGAAAAACTAGACATCTCTTAACACTTCTTCTGCAGCACACATGGCAACCACTATGGCAACCAGCTAGTTAGATATATTTTCCCTGTCATGGCACAAGATTACAAATGTAGCTATAATTTTCTTTATCCATATTTCTATCCTTTCTTCTAGCTCCACATGTTCTGCAAAGTAGTGTGATAGTACAAGAAATTAATGAGGAAATGGCAAACTGGCAGTCGGTTCTGCTTTTGACAACAAAACTACTGAAAAATGTATAAAGCTGTTAAATAAACTTGGATCATTAAATAAAAAATTCAGGTCCTTTATCTGGTCTGAAAACCCACATCTATTTTAATCTGAACAGACATAATATGTTTTACAGTACATCATTTCTGACAGAGATCACACTAAAGAAATAGGTTAGACTGAGAAAACGTTGCCAACAAGATAAACCTATAGTCACAGACATACCTAATTCCCTAAGCTTTCATCATTAATATTTTATGCCCCTCACTGAGCTGCCCAATCTTGAAGAAAAATGTGGCACAGCTATAGAATTAATCTGTATCAAACTGGAGGTAAAATGCAAACTACAATAGAGATGTCACAGCAAAGTATTGAGTTTGCTCACTGTTAGCTGAAACACTCCATAGAGTATTTTATTTGAACAGCAAAAGCAGCATTAGCATATACAAGGATAATGGCATTCCCATTAAGAGAGAAACAGGATGAATACTATTTGTAGGACTTTTTTTTTAATCTCTACCTAAACACTTCATTTTAAACAGTCATTCTGTAAAGTAACATCCATTTCCTTCACTGCAGATTTCTGTAGAAACTTTTTCAAGTTTACCCTATAAACATTTTTGATTTATCAGCATCAGACAGAATATAAAAATGAAATTATTCTTTTTCTACATTCACTGATGAATCTCAATAATGCATCAAGGAGCATTTACTTCAGTAAGGACACCTGAGGAGACCATATGGTTTGAATAGTTTCGTTGGTGAGTCTGCTTGCATTAGTGAAATGTAAGAATGTAAGAACAGAAGCACTGTACTGTTCTCTGTAGTAACTCTATCTCTTACACTGAGCAGGAATAATGCATTTGCCTATGGCAAAGAGGAAATGATGAATTTGAATTAAAAAAAAATCAGTTATAACTTCATTAACACGTCAGTTATAAAAGGTGGACCATGAATTACCCTTTGATGGTAATATAGTGAAATTGAGATTTAAAGACTACATGAATAATCTCAAGGTCAAGTTCCCTGTGGGCCCTGCCTAGGCTGTGCTGTTTGACTCAGGTCAGAAGGATGCAACTATGCAATCTGCAGACAGTACAGAGCAAGCAGTGGTGCAATTCCTTATCAGACCAAAATAAACCCCAAAAATAAGAGAGACTGAGGTTTGTGATACACTTTTCACTACCCTGTCACCTATACATGAGAAGAGATCAGTTTTATCACCATCCCTTTTATCCCTGATGTGATATGGAACAGTTCCTGAAAATCAAGAAGTTCAAAGACACTAATTCTTCAGGATGCTTATGATATACAGCCCTTGTGATGGCGACTGACTCTTTTTAACTTCTCTGTTTTCCTAAGTCACATTTTCACAGTAAAATAGGAGTGCTGTTTGGGGGGCATGTCAGTGGAGTTCAAATAGGTCAGCTCCTACTCAGAATGGGTCTATAACCAACATTAGAAAAGGTCAGCTGTGGCTTTGCCCAGCCAAGGCTTGAAAATCTCCAAGAGCATTCCACAACCTTTTTGGATAGCCTGTTCCAGTGCTGCCCTTCTAGTAGATTTTATTTCCCAAATGTCTAATCTGAAACTCCCAGACTGTAATCTCTGACACTAGTAGAGAACTAAAGCTATCATTATGTTACCTAATATTAAATATAAAAATTAAATATGAAAAAGATCAAAAAAATCATAAAAACACAACATTTCATTTGTGCCACCAGATGCAGGAACTGAAAACTTCAATGTGAAGTCATCTCACAACAGCTCATAAGAAAGGCATGAAAACTCTCCCAGTAGAATGCCTTACCATTTGGTGATCCAAGTAGGAAACTGAAAGACAAGAAATGAAAATACACTTTTCAAATCTCATCAACCTTATTAGGAATGACTGTGGTAAGTACTACCAGTTTAGTTCAATGGGAAAGGTATTCTATTATCTATTATATAATTAAAATGCAAATGATATTCAGTCATCTGTATTTTAGAGTCTGATAATTAATACTAATTATTATCAATGTTCAAGTAAACCCACATCCTCATATCATACCCTCAACAGCAGTTCAAAAGTCATATCTGGGAAGAAACAAGAAGTGTGAAGAAGATAGAAGGAAGGCCAATCATAGTCAGAAGAGTGCTATCTCTTTTCAATTGTTAGAGTAAAATCCTAGTAAAAGTAAGATGCTTTATTTGAATGCATATAGCCAGCTGAAAATCTAACAGTGAATCACCAATGAATCAGTAGTGTTTTCATGAAAATTAAATCAGATTACCCTAATACTGAAAGCATTATTAAAGAATGATAAAAAGGGGAGAGTGCTACAGTAAGTGGCAGATTAGGAATATGAGAGCATATTTCTTATTGTCCTAGAAGCTGTCCTATGAACTGCAGAGGAATATGCTTTAATAACGAGACATGGAGAGTGGAGAATAACAAGGGAAGGGAAGGGAAGGGAAGGGAAGGGAAGGGAAGGGAAGGGAAGGGAAGGGAAGGGAAGGGAAGGGAAGGGAAGGGAAGGGAAGGGAAGGGAAGGGA